>NC_040011.1:19108695-19152440 GCF_000972845.2 Larimichthys crocea | reverse complement strand
TGGACTACAGAACAAAGGAAACCACATGAAGTTTTTACATTTTCCTCAAAAAACAGGACAAATTGTGTCCCAGGAGAGATTTTCTTTTTTCCCGGGACAGCTGATGAAAAAAGAGAACAATTCTGGGAAAAACGGGACAGGTGGCAACCATAGATTCAAATATAACGCCATAAAGCAGTTCTTCCTCCGATTCATGGCGGGTGGCAACAAATGACCTGACCACTATGTTACATGGCACATATTTCAGCCCACAAGAGTGCCGCTGCTTGTGTGAGAGAGAAGAAGAGACTGAGGACGGAGACGCGTTTGTTACTTTGTATCGGTTGATCTGCTGTTTGTGGTTCAGTGTGCGTCCAGAGAAATGTAAGTTACATTGTTTATTTACTGGATGCATTTTCATTGCTGTATGTTTTATCTGTTTATATGTCTGCTGGTTGAGATTATATCTGGTGCTACAGTGAATATTTCTAGCAGTGTTAGCTATTACCTCTGATGGTTTAAATGGTCATTTTTGTTATATATATGCCACTGACCATTTCCTTTGTTGTCAGTTAAATATGTGATATATTACATCATGTATATTCCTTCTCTATATGATGTTCATATATTTTCATGTTAAGGATAATTATATTATTATTCTAAATGTGTGCTATAGTCAAGCATATTGTGAGCTGTTGATTGATGGCTGTTTGTTTTTGGTTTCCAGAACTACACATACATAACCACACACACAATCGCACACACCTTCAACACATGCTGTCCACACTGAATGGAAGTGCCATAAAAGGACTGACAGTCTCTAAGTCTTTGGGGAACTTTAGGTGTGTTCTAACAGAATGCACACTGAATCAGAGAAGCCAGTCTGCTATCTGTGAGCCTCCGTCACACTGTTTCTTTTCTTCTTGTATTTTCTACGTCATCTGTTTTTACTGATTTCCTGTAGTCTAACGTTGAGGCTTCAAACTGTCATATGTGGGTGGGTGAGTGGAATAAATGTCAAGGGTATCACCCTTGTTCTGTTGCTCTACATTTTTAGTAAAGCTGAAACGATAATGTCATTAGTAGTCAGAGTAATAAAAGTGTTTTATTGCATCATCGTGGTCAATTCAAAGCTGACTTACTGCGTCTTTTTCTGGGTTGCAAACTTTGACCCACAGAATGTGATCCAACAGCCAGTCGATGGGTTTGTCCCTGTGGAACATCAGGAAGAACTCCACGACCATCGGGAGGTCAGAGGTTCGGAACATCTTGCCTAGATGGTTACACACAGGCATGCACATCAAACCAGGCTCAAGATGTGGGTTACACACACACACACACACACACACACACACACACACACACACACACACACACACACACCTACCTATAAATCCAAGCTGGGAGAACTCCAGGTAGAGCCATTGCTTGGAAGCTTCATGGGTAGTGTAGGTCTTCATGTCATTGTAGTAACCTGCCTTTGCAACGATGTCATCCTCTAACTGGAAAACACAACAACTCATTTCAGTCAGTCCATTACAACAATCCCTAACAACTTCCCAGCCACATCACAACATCAGACATGAATGTGTCACTCTTTCATTATTGCTGTTATCTCTGTCTTTGGTTCCAAGTGTTCTTTTCTTTGTGGTTTCATTCCCCACATGCCATGCCAAAGATTGTCAGTGGAGCAGTGTGGGTGATGTGACGTGTTCTTCTGCTGAAATTTGAGGTTTTGTTTGTGTCTGTTTGGACACAGTGCTTATGATATCTAGCTAGCTGTTGCCTCTGTTTGTTTCAGACAAACTGCTGCTGCTGCTGCTGGAAATGTATCTTATCTTTCTTAAGCATCTCGAGCACTCTGTTTGTCACAAGTGAGAAAAGAGAGCAGAGGCTCCTGGGAAACACATTTAGAGATAACTGGTCACGTTTAAACACGTCAGTGAGTTAGTGTTTGTTTGTGGGGCACAAGTTTCATCCATGCTACACTTTGATTTTGATTGATTTCTTTTTAATCAGTTTGGCTGTTCTAAATCTGTTTATACTCATAAATTATTTATACATATTTATAGTTGGAATCTGACCTTTGAGCCTTACCTGAACATAGTAAGTTCCTTTGTCCTGAGCATAAAGCATGAGGAAGCTGAAGTCTAGATTCTGCTTTGTTCGCCATCTAGGAACACACACACACACACACACACACACACACAGGACAAACTACCACTTATTTCCTTAGCAATTTTATCAAATATACCAATTACACAAATGTCTTTGTTCTTCTCTGGTGAAGAAGATAAGATTTAATGCAAATGATCACACTGCAGTAGCAAAGAAAATGATTAAATGTATGGGAGTAATATACTGTAGATAAGCATATCATATCTAACACAGCCTTTCAAAAAGACGGGAGGAAACAGTAGACGTACTTGACTCGGTCCTTGGAGTCTCCGAAGGTCTCCTTGAGGCTGGTGAAGTCTGGGTAGTAATACTGTGACGGAGACACCACCTCCACCAGCCCAGACTGCACCTCTTTGGGATAACTACAAAGAAACAGCTGGCTGACTACAGACTTCAGCAACAAAACACACACAGAAACAATTTCAACTGTATGGGAAAGATGATTCCTCTGTGATTCCTTGCAACAGAGCGTTCAGGTTTGGATATCAATTTCTCTGACTGCTAATGACATCGTAAATACACTCTACTCCAATAAAATTACTTATTAATTAGTAGGTTTGTAATTTGTTGTTTAAAATGCATCAACATGTCACAGAACAGAACACTTCCATCTTGGTGCACTGACTGCTCCAGGTGAGCCTGAACATGTTTACACTGCTTTGAACAGTCAGTTTAGTGTTACATGAACACAGCGTAAAGAGGCTCACAAAGGTTTCCCACAGGCCGTGAAAAGAAGCGCGTTGAAATGAATGATTTCACACATTATATTGAAGAGATGCAAAAGAAATAAAAATAACTTTTTATTCATTTTACCTTAGTTTGAGGTGAATTAGTCCACTTTGTGATACAGCCTGATAATAACACTGGTATATACATACCTCTGTTAAAAGCAAAGACACAGGAAGTGACTGCTGTCACAACAAACCACAGCTAACAAAAGACATGAAACCCAAGAGCGATAGTGACAGAAGAGTCAAGCTGCATCATAGGAGGAAACATCGAGCCACTCACTTCTTCCTGATGGTCTCTGATACGCTGCCCACATAGTCTGAGTCGGTCTGTGACAGGAAGAGAAAAGGGAGGAAGTTAGTGAAAAGGGGGCTTTCTGGTACAGTTGGTTCATGCCAAACAGCACCAAATCAAAATCAAATCATATCAATTTTATTTGTATAGCCCAAAGTCACAAAGTACATTTGCCTCGGAGGGCTTTACAATCTGTACAGGGAACCAGTGAACAGTGTGAGTGTGTGGAGGTCTTATAGCCTAATTGTGTTTATCTCAACCGTGGCCTGACCGTGTAAAACCAGTTTCAATGCAAATGACAGCGTTTCGCCTCATTGTGTTTGAGGATCTTATCCCCACAACAACTACAGTGTTTGCACAGCCATTCTTGTTAGGACGTTCCATTGCTGATCTAAACCTTGAATCAATTTACAATTGAGGCAATTTACAGATAATAGAAGTTGTGACCTCAGACAAAGATTATGACAGCTGTTCTGTGGTGTTCTCTTTAATATTTCAGCACTAAGTCCAGCAGCTTTTCATTTTTAATTACATCTATAATAGATTGGCATTTTGGGAGATGTGCATATACCCTTTGGTAGAGTTAGTTGGGAGGCTCACCCCTCAAGTCTAATTGCTAAATATAAAGCTAATGCCATCTTAGCTTAGCATAAATACTAAACACAGGAGGAAACACACAGCCTGTCTCTGTAAAAAGTAAAGAGCCTCCCCAGCCCACAGCATTAAAGCATTTCTCAGTACAACAACAGACTTGTGAATGACAACTTAGAGGCTAAAGTGTGTGTGTGTGTGTGTGTGTGTTTGTGTGTGTGTGTGTGTGTGTGTGTGTGTGTGTGTGTGTGTGTGTGTGTGTGTGTGTGTGTGTGTGTGTGGTTAACCTCAGCAACAAAGACAATTATAAGCAGATCTTGTCGTTGGGAGGAAGTCAGGCTGTAGAGCAAAGACCCGAGCGTGCTAACCAGGTAGCTCTGTTTCTCACGCTTCACTGTAGGAATTCCCATTACTATGGACACTGTAGAAAGACAAAGACACACACACACACACATAAATAAATAAATAGGTAAGGATAAAAAAATCAGAGCAGCAGTGAACAGCACTTTGTATGATTTCTTAGCCATATATTTTGAAGCAGCTACATTTTTTTAACATTGTTAACTTGGTTTTGAAAGGAAATCTGGAACCCTTCAAACAAAAGCTGAAGCAAAGGAAGTAAGAGTTTATGTAATATGTAACTATGTAACTGTGTTTGTTTTCATGGGTGTGTTTCAATGCTTCATACCTCCACGGCGTCCCTGTCCTAGGGCTACATTGGGCTTGAGACTGTCTGGGTGTTGTCTTAGGTGGGGCATGTAGATGTAAATGTTGGGCTGAAGGAACGCCTGTTGGCCGGAACCCAATCTGGACTCCCTTATTGTTGCTGTCCACGTGCAAGGAAGGTGAGAAATCAAAACAAAAACTCAATAAAGTCACAATAACTTAGTGGGGATACAATAGGAAATGACAGAAAAGAGTAAAATGGGGTTGTTGCGGTCCGTGGTCGGTTCTTAACCCCTAGGCCATAGTTTCAGCTTACAGTACCAAAAAATTACTTGAAAGTACAAGAGCACCAAATGTTACCTATGAACACGCCTCGATACCCACTGGTTATAACCCAAATCACAAAGTTTATTACAAGTTTTTTGGTTTATTGATTTATTTGTAAATTCCTTAGATAATTTGCATTAATAAGGTGGATCCTGTATTTTTACTTAATCCTTGTCAAAATCTAGTTTTATCAAGTTTTATCATTTATTCCTGTTGGTCGAGGCACAGTAAAAACCGGATTCATTCCTTCTGATTGAGCAACATTTTTTTCTCAAGGAAAAGGAGACAGAACAGAAGAGGAATTCAATAAGGAGTGCTTCAGGGCTCTGTCCTGGGTTCACTACTTTTCAGTGTTTAGTTGTCGTCATTTGAGTTTATGAACAGCACAGTGGCTGCTTATTTCGATAAATTCAGTTGTAGATCCCTGGTCTAGACAGTTGAACTGAGGTGCCTCGTGCACACCGCCCAGTACATGCCTTTTACTTTGAAACATTACCAAAGAGGGTGGTGGTCGTGGTTGTCGTGGTGGTCGTGTTGGCGGTGCTGGTGATGTTACTGGTGATGTTGGCAGGTTTAGAAATATTTCTCAGTTGTTCCAGGATGTTGCTGAGATCCCTGCTGACCTGCCCTCCCAACTCCTCAGCCACCAGCAGGCGCTCATACAGGGTCTGCAGGTGTGGCTGTACCTCTGGAAACAGAGGAAGCAAACAGAGAGGTTGAAATGCAGGAACGCATGTGTGTCTGTGTGTGTTCAGATACATGTATCTACAATTGTGTGATCAATGATTCAATTCAAAGTCAGGTTGTTGATTTATGGGCTGTAGGATGTTGGCCAACTCAATGGCTGTGTGAAGTTGTTGTACACGCCTGATTACAAACAAGCTCAATGAGTTTTATTTGTATAGCCCAGGTCACGAAACACATTTTGCCTCAGAGGGCTTTACAATCTGTACAGGGAGTGACACCCTCTGTCCTTAGACCCTCGGTTCGAGTGAGGAAAAACCCTCAGAAAATTCAGTTGATGCAAGAACTGGGATGTTTTCAGCTTCCAGGAATTGAGACAGGAGTTGTGTGAAACTAACCAGGTGTTTATTCACCAACATTTAAATAAACATAAAGACTCGATCATGGTCAGCGGCTGTGGACCAGCACACAGTGGAGCAGCAGGAGCAGCAGCAACAACAACATATAACGACATGCAACAACGTGTGTGATGTAGAGTTGTGACGTTCACGAACGAAATCTTTTGAACGGCTCATTAACATGAGCGATGGGAACCGAGTTGCGTTTGGTTGGGAGCCATTCTTTTTTCTTCTCTTTCCCTGAGTTCACAGCTACGTTTCACAAAGATGCTCACACATGCTCCTCCTTGCTCCTCCACTGACTGAGTGAAACGGAGAGAGCATGGGGAGGAGCATATTATGCAAATATTGCATGAGTTGTTCACGCTCCCTTCATTTGAGTGCCTCAGTGAGAAAAAAAAAACAAAAAAAAACGAGCGTCTCAGAGTCTGCAGCGAGCCTGAAGGAAGGGGAGGACCGTCCTGAACCGACCGTTCTGAAAAATGAGCCAAAGAAAAAGGAGCAGCATTTAGATGCACTTTTTTGCTTTAGGCAGACAGTAAGGGTAAGTGCAATATTTGCCCTAAAATAATTTTGTTTAAGTCTGGCTCCACAAACAATTTGCTTTGAGTTCATAGTTCTAGGAAAATATTCTTGTGTGAAACGTTTTAATTTTAAAATATTGTTTTGAGTTTCTGTATTGTTAAAAATGTTCTCGTATGGAAATTTTGCACTAAAAGCTTTTGCACCTTATTGTAGCTTGCTTTGTTTTTTATTGTGTATTCATAAGTGTTTAGGTGTTGAAAAACATAAGTCAAAGTAGTTTTACACACATTCACACACTTTATACAAAGGGTAAATAGTAGTGCTGTCAAAATTAACGCGTTAATTTTGTCGATTAATTTTAAAGAATTAACGCGTTAAAAAAAAATCAACGCAATTAACGCGGCTTTGTTTACTTCCGGTGACGGCCGCCATTTTGGATGTGGCAAAGTAGATCTTTGTTTCCCAGATATATAAGTGTGTGTGTGAACGGGTGTATAAGAGGCATTAACTTAAAGCCCTCACGGAGACTGCGCCCTGGGTGGTCGCCCACATTGCCCATAGCTAAAACCGGGCCTGCTTGTATTAGTTTACGGGCAGATATGCCACATCCAATATGGCGGACATGTTAACGCATCGCAGCAACGGACCAACCCGCTCAATGCGGCGTCTATGTATATATGTCTATGATCTATCCTGACTAAAGGAGAGTCTATGTATATATGTCTATGATCTATCCTAACTAAAGGAGAGTCTATGGTGGAAAGATGGATAAGGACGGACTTTTAGGGGGAACATTTCATTTTAAAAAGTTGCCCGACGGCTCGTTGGACAAAAACAAGGCAATTTGCACAGTTTGCAAATCCGAATTTAAATTCCACAGAAGTAACACGACTTTAACATATCACCTCAAAGCAAAACACCCAGTCTACACTACAGGAGTGTGGCACTCGTCAGTATATTTCCTCATTCTGGCTTTTTTCTATTTGCACTGTGCATATGTGCACCTTAAGCCAATAAAATGAATGAATTTAAATTTACTTTCTCTGTGTTTATTCTACATTAATTTGATCATTTTACATAAATAAATATTCATTATAAGCTTCAGTCTCAGAAAAATGCATTTAATGTATTGATACATTTATTGATAGATAATCGCGATTAATTACAGAATTTTTTGCGATTAATTAGTTAATTTTTTTTAATCGATTGACAGCCCTAGTAAATAGTTATCTTACTGTCAACTCAGAGGGATATGGCAGTGGAATATTTACAATGAATCCATATCAGACTTTAAAATCTTGTCCACACGTCAAATGAAGCTATAATCAATATTTCATATATTAATAATTCAAACTCAAATATTGGTGGGAAATCTGAATTCAAAATTATTCTGATCCAAATTTCAGCCCATCATTCTTCCCTGTGATTATTTCCAGGATAAAATGAATTAACCCCAAGCTAGCTTCTTAAAAGTGAATAAATATAAAAATGAGCCAAATGAGCCAGCTTTTTGAACGGCTCTTTGAAATGAACGGATCACAAAGATCCGGCTTCCTCCAAAGAGCCGTAAATCCCATCTCTAGTGTGATCCCACTGGCAGCCTTAAATACCCCTCTGCTGCTACCAACCAAGATCCTATGGGATTCTGCCCCTCTCATTACATCCATACATCACAAATAATAGACAAAACCTTAAAATACATTTACCCTCTACTATAACATCAATCCACTTATCTTCTACCGTTTCTAAACATTATCACAACATCTATTAAAAACCTCCCATGAACTGATTCAGATGCACTCCTCCCTACACCAATCAGCTCATGGTACAACCCGGAACTTCAAATAGCCGAGTTAACGTGGGGACTCTTTTCGGCCGAACACCCTGGAGCGGAGACATATCAGGTGAGTGACCTGCACACACACATATCGTTAACAATGCAGACAATAAAACATTTGCCAATTTGTTTGTGTCTTATTCTTAAACATGTTAACTCATTGTGATAAACAACCAAAAGTACGTAATGAACACTCCCTTCATTACATCTATACTGATGGTGCTGTCCAGAACGTCAGTGATTGGGACAATGCCAAACCCCCAGATCGCCCCCTAACCTTTGGTTAATGTGTACAACCAACAACCACAACAAAGACAGTCCAGACAGAGAGACATACAGTTAATAACACTGAGTGCCAGCCTTGTTAAAGCCGGTTCATCAGAAAAATAAAAAGTAATTTCCAGGTTGTTTCACAGTGGTTACATTCAGCTCATACAGACATGCCTCCAGCACATACCTCACCCCCTGCTAGGGGCAGGCAAGTTCAAAAATGCTCACGCAATGCAAACTGAAAGTAATGTTCCTTGTGTTATGGATGTTACCAGGAAACCATACATTCAGTCACAGCGTAGAGCCCGGGAGGGAGCTGGAAGTGGGCCCTGTGTTGATGGAGAAAAGTGTGAATGGGATGCTGAACCAGACCAACCCAAGGAAGGTGGAGAAACAATGGGATAGATGAGTATGATACAATTCCACATTGACTAGAATTAAAGTCTGTGTAAAGTAGAATACATACTGTATGTGTTCTGAGTTTGTCTGACCAAAGAAGAGGTGTTATTAACCATCCAGCCAAATTTAAATAATTAAAAATATCATTTATGAAATTAGGTGTTAAAAATCAGGTAAAAATTCATTCTCAGCTCCAGGACTGTGGGGGCGTGTCCTCTGAATGTGCTAAAACCATGCCCACTTATGGGAGCAGTCAAGCAGACATTTTGAAGCGAATGAAACGTGTCAGATGAGTTCAGAAAATGACATGACTAACTCTGAAACTCTGAGTGAGATGAATTCATCTCTATCTCTCTGCTAGGGGTGCAGGGGTATGCTCAGGGTGGCCTCAGCGTGTCATCGAGCCGCCCTTTAAGGACCGCCCACAAAACCCTGGACTGAAAACTGGAGAAAAACTGTTTGAACCTCTAACTCCACATTTTAGCAATATATCGTTCAAAGTCTTTTCACGTGTTTTCAGCAACTATTTTCAACATACTTAATGTGTTTTGAAGGAAATCTTAGAATTGCCTTCATACAGACTTTAATAACTGTGTTAGTTGTAGTATTCATAGTGTTCTTCTTGAGTTGTTGCATCATACCGTTCCTGAGAAAGACTAGGGCGAGAGTGCTCGTGGGACACATGAGCATGGTGAGAGAGGAGAAACCAGGGGAGCTCAAGCTTGCAGAGCTGATGGAAACTCAGGTGCAATCTGGAAGAGACTGATGACGAGCAGACATCTTCTCCATTCATCTCCCTTACTGAAATCTCTCTCTCTCTCTCTCTCTCTCTCTCTCTCTCCTTCTGTAATCATACATGTCTCATTAATCAGTCCAACCAGGTTTTCACGATTTTTTTTGTGATCACAGAAAAAGAATTTTGCGCCCCTTTTTTGTTGTTTTCTTTACTTTTAAACCACATCAAAAAGTCTAAACAGGTTTAATAAGACAAAAACAAGGCAGACAGATTGAGAAACACTGTTTCCTTTTTATTTTCTGTAAGAATCTTAACATTAGTGCTGGAGTGTAAAAACACATTTATTTCGCATTTCACGTTTGTGTTGATTTGTTGTGTACATGTGACATCTATTGCACGTCTGTCCGTCCTGGGAGAGGGATCCCTCCTCTGTGGCTCTTCCTGAGGTTTCTTCCACCTTTTTTCCCTGTTAAAAGGGTTTTTTGTGGGCAAGTTTTTCCTCACTCGAACCGAGGGTCTAAGGACAGAGGGTGTCACTCCCTGTACAGATTGTAAAGCCCTCCGAGGCAAATGTACTTTGTGACTTTGGGCTATACAAATAAAATCTGAATCTGAATCTTTTCCTCCATGGAAAAAATATGACCTAGCTGCTCTTGATGTTAGCCTCACATGGTTAGCAGAATTTACCTGTCCTTGCCATAAACCATAAAGAGCGTCCGTGAGTTCTCAGTCACGTTTACAGGGTCTGTTTCTTTCTTTTCTCTGTGCAGTCACATGATCTCTTTCCCTCGACTTCTAAAATCTCAGGCTGACAAAAGAGTACAATGGCAATTAAATAAGAATAGAACAGAGGCACAATAATGTAACCTTTCCATACTTTGATAGAGAGTCAAGTGGCAAGTAATTGAAACTTGTGAGACACTTAAGTAAAAAGCCTTGGTTTCCTGACCTCATTAAAAAAACATAAGGAGGAAAAGCCTTGCAGAGATCTAACCCCAAAACCCCACGGAGCACGTCTGTCAAGTCGCGGCTGTGACACTGTTTTTTTTTTTCCCCCCCAATGGTCTTTTTATTAATGATAAAATACATATAAGACAATCAATGCACAGGAAGAAAGTTTTTTGATTTTTCGTACAACACCAATAACACAACACAATCCCTTACATACTTAAACATCTACTGACAAAAAAAATATATATATTGTTGAAGGTTTTTCATAAAATACCAAGAAGGGCCGCCATATTTTGTAGAATTTGTTTTCTGATCCCCGAATAGTGTATCTAATCTTCTCTAGATTCATGCAGGATATCATGTCCCTGAGCCAATGTGAACAGGAAGGAGGAACTGGGTCCTTCCACTTAAGTGAAATAGCTCGTCGGGCTAGTAAAGAGGCAAAAGCAAGAAATTTGAGCATAGCTTTATGTAAGTTCAAATCTGGAGCAACGCCAGTCAAGGGATTGGGCTCAATTCGATGATGGAGGATTTCTGATAACGCATGGAAAACCAATGTCCAAAAGTTACCTAAAGAGGGACATGTCCAATACATGTGGTAGAGTGAGGCAGGTGCGCCTTTACATTTATCACATGTAGGGTCGACATCAGGGTACATTCGTGCTAATTTGGTTTTCGATATGTGGATTCGATGCACTACTTTAAATTGCAAAAGTGCATGTCGAGAACACATAGAAGAGGAGTGTATCCGATCAAGCACCGAGTCCCATGTGTCCTCTGTAAAGGTGTAATTTAGGTCTTGCTCCCAAGCAGTTCTTATAGTTGCCATTGAAGAGCAATGCAGTTTGGAGATAAGGTTATATAGGACATGATACCTTTAGAGGTGGGGTTAACAGAAAGAAATATATCAACAGGGTTAACTGGGGGTTTATAAGGAAATTGGGTCATTAAGCGCTGTATAAAAGTCCTAATTTGTAAAAATCTAAAAAAGTGGGTTTTGGCAATGCCAAAAGTTTCTGTTAGTTGAGAAAAGTTCACAAAACAATTATCAATGTATAGATCTTCAAAGCATCTCAAACCCTTTCTGTGCCAAATCTTGAATGCGCCATCAGCCATTGAAGGAGCAAATAGATGGTTAGCAGCAATTGGGCTTTTAAGTGAAAAAAGTTGTAGTCCAAAACTTTTCCTAAATTGGCCCCAGATTAACAGGGAGTGTTTAACTACTGGGTTGCTCTTGGGAATATCCGAAGCAAGTGGAAGTGCGGCACCTAAGAGGGCAGGTAAGGAAACAGGGTTACTGGCACAGACCTCCATTGTAACCCAGGCTGGGGAAGTGGGTTCAAGATGGAAATGTCTCCAAAATAACAAACACCTAATATTCGCTGCCCAGTAGTAGTACTGGAAATTAGGCAGAGCCATTCCCTCTGCCTGCTTGGATCTTTGGAGAAATGCTTTCTGCAGCCGAGGGTGTTTACCATTCCAAATGTAAGATATCAATAATGAGTCAAGGGCCCTAAAAAATGATTTGGGGATGAGAACGGGAAGACATTGAAACAAGTAGAGGAACTTTGGAAGCAGTGTCATTTTAAATCGAGTTTATTCTTCCAATAAGGGACAGAGACAAAGGAGACCACTTTGATAAAATCTGTTTTGCCTGATCAAATAAAGTGAGAAAATTTGATTTAAACAAGTTTTTGAATTCTCTGGTGACACAAATTCCGAGGTAATTAAATTGATCTTTCACCACCTTCAATGGGAGATGGGTATAGTTAAGTTTAAGAGCTTCTTTATTAATTGGGAATAGTTTGCTTTTATTTAAGTTGAGTTTATATCCTGAAAATGTCACACGCGGTGAGGTTTGTCCTGTCTTGGGGTTTTGTCTCGTTACTTCCTGTTTTATTTTGAAATCTAACTCTCCTCTCGTTTCAGGTCACTTGCCCTTCCTCATGTGTCACCGGTCTGATTGTCTCACCTGATCCCTGATCGTTTCCACCTGTTACCCATTTCCCTCATGTGTATTTAGTCGGCGTCTTCCCTTTGTCTTGTGCCAAAGTGTTTCGTCTTGTCCGATCACCTAAGCCCTCTTGTCACAGTCCGTTTTGCCGTAAGATAGAAATTGGTTGTCACGTAAGTTGTTGTCTTCTTCCTCTTTTAAGAGCGATCTTTTGTTGATTAATCTTTTCTTAGTTTAGTGTTCTATTTTGTTTTCTGTTGTTACAGTTTTCTGTCCTCCCGCTTGTGGAGTGATTTTTTTAGAATAGTCTTCTGTTTTCCTTGTTTGTATATATCCTTGTTCCCTCCCTCTAATGTGTTTTTCCCTCTTTTTGGAAGTGTTTATGCCCCGTCATCTAAGCCTGGTCTCTTAAGATTAGACAGAGTTTCATAGCCTTTTCTTTTCATCACTCTTCTAAGAAGAAGTTGACATCAATAAAGTGTGCTTTATCGTTATATCCTCTGCATCTGAGTCCTCATTCCCGTCCTGGTCTGACAGAAAATTGACTGAAATTATCTAAGATCGTGAGGGCTTCTGGTAGAGAAGTGGTTGGTTTCGAAACAAACAGAAGTAGGTCGTCTGCATACAGCGAGACTTTATGTTCGACTCCTCCCCTCCATATTCCCTGTACCCGCCCGTTGCTACGTAAGGCAATTGCAAGAGGCTCAATGGCAATTGCGAAAAGAAGTGGGCTTAGTGGGCAACCCTGCCGGGTCCCACGGTGTAAATCAAAGTATTCAGAGTACCGAATATTGGTAAAAACAGAGGCTGAAGGACATTTATACAATGTTTTGATCCAGGACAAAAAGACAGAACCGAAACCAAATTTTCCAAGTGTAAAAAAAAAAGATAATTCCACTCTGGGGGAGTACAGAATGTTAAATAGCCGACGAATATTGTAAAACGAATGGCGTCTTTTAATAAAACCAGTTTGATCTGGTGATATTACAGAAGGAAGGATATCCTCCAGTCTGTGGGCCAAAATTTTGGCGAGGATCTTTACATCCGTGTTTAGCAATGAAATCGGTCTGTATGAAGCACAGTCTAGTGGGTCTTTGCCTTTTTTCAGCAACAAGGAGATACAGGCCTGGTTGAACGAGGGAGGGAGTGCACCTGAGTTTAAGGAATCAGAGAACACTGAGCACAGGACGGGGGCTAGATGAGCAGAGAATTTTTTTAAGAAATCTAATGGAAGCCCATCTGGGCCAGGGGATTTACCTGATTGCATAGATGATATAGCTGCTGAAATTTCCTCCTGGGTGATGGGCGCATCCAGGTTATTTCTCAGGTCTTGAGAAAGGGACGGTAAGTCAAGGTTATTAAAGAAGTTTTCCATAACATTAAAGTCTGCTGTACAATCTAAGGAGTATAAATTTGAGTAGAAAGTTCTAAACTTGTCATTAATCTCTTTCTGGTTAGATGTTATACATCCATTATCAGTCCGTACTCCAGCAATAAATTGTTTAATTCTCAACCCACGCAGCTTAGTAGCCAGGAGTTTGCCAGTTTTTCCACCATGCTCATAATAGTTGCTTTTACTCCGAAGTAAGAGACTTTCGACTTCATGAGAGGAAAGAACATTAAATTCGGCCTGAAGTTTCAAGCACTCCTTGTACAGACCAGGGGCCTCATGTACGAATACTTGCGTGGATTTCCTACTGAAACTTGGCGTACGCCAAAACCCGGAAACTGTCGTACGCACAAAAAAATTCAGATGTATCAAAGTGTGCGTTCGCATGGATCCAAGCACGTTTCTTTTGTACATCCCAATCAACGTGGAATTGAGCGCACGTGCAACTCCTCCCTGTCCACGCCCCATTTACATATGCAAATCTATTTAAATAGGCCCTGGACCTGAGATTCACCTCTTTGTCCGATCAGATAACGCGACAAACAAAGGAAAGAAAATGAATTTCACAGAGTCTGAGCTAAAGATTCTAGTGAATGAAGTGGAGATTCTGTTTGGTTCCCTGTCAACAGGGATAAATATGACCAAAAAAAGACGTGAGTGGGAGCGTGTGTGTGAGGCTGTAAATGCCGTGGGATCCGAGCAGCGCACACACAGGTGTGGACAGGTGTGGCGCTGCGGCTGACATTTTACGCCCGCTTTTACTGACAAGAATACTGAACACAGGGAGACAATCAGGGGCTTGTTAGAAAGCTCTGCAGCTCTAATTTCACCAGCAGAAAATAAAGAAAACCAAAAACATGATATTTGAATGCCACATGCCCAAATGTGCATTGGCACACTGGCACGGCTTCTGGGTAAGTAAAGAGTTTATTCGTTTAATTGTTTCGTATGTAATCCAGCGTTACATACGGGACAATTAAACGAATAGAAGCCACCCATCGCGCACCGTGCCAGCCTCCAGCCTGTTCCCAGCCATGCTGTTAGTCATAATGAATGAGTCGTGCGTTGAACCAGGCCACCTTGCCACGATGTTAGTTAGCTGCATTCGCGCATCACATATGATTTGAACATTGATGGAATGAAAATGTTTCCTACTAACATAAAAAAAATCATCCTGTGATGGCGCTTTTATAGCAATGTGTGTGCAGTCAATAGCTCCGATTACATTAGGGAAACCGGCTCTCGCTGCAAACTGTGCTTTAATGTCGGCCTGTTCAACAGCATTGTACGGGAATCTGATGTACCAGGAAGACATTCGGATGATTCCGTCCCACACAGCTGGCATGGCTCGGCTCAGGGTTAACTGGCACACTCCTGACCGATCGGCCAGCTCCCGCTGGAATGCCCCTGTTGCCGGGAACCCCAGCGCAGTCAGGCAGCCGGCCCGCCGGCCCCCGTTGCGCTCTCGGGCCGGCCGCAGCTCTGCAGTAACTCCAGTAACACTGGCCTTGGTAACCGAAATCGGCTTATGAGCCAATTATCATGGTTTGCAAGTAAATCCTTGCGTTCCTTAAATCGCTCACGGCGGTCCGTTGCAAGGTCCTCTAACAACGCTAACGCTGTCTTTGTTAATATCATTTTCTTAATCACATTGCGCATGCTTTTATATCCACTTATATAATTGCAAACACCTGCGTGTGTTAATAGTTCATAAGTGTGTCTCTGATGTGCACATCACTCTGATGACTACTTGTTTTCACATTATTAACAGTTTCCCAGCTTCACCTCTAAGTGTCGCCAAAGGAACAATAGCTGTAGAAACGTGCGTACGACAGCTATGAAATTGGCGTGGGGCACGCACATTTCTACGATTGTTTCACGTTTGATACATTTGAACGTGAGCGTGGGAAAGGACGTACGCCCCTTTTTTGTGCGTACGCATGCTTTGTACATGAGGCCCCAGGTGAAGGTGAATTTGCACATTGTTATCTATGTGTGACTTCTGGCCACCTCAACCTGCTCTGTGCAGTTTGACACAGGCTGTTTTGTGACAGCAACTACATTTCAAAACTACACTATCTAAATTAAGATTCACACAGCATGTTGTATTTAATAAATACAATCCATATTTATATACTGCGTGATTTTGTTTTATCTGGAAGAAATTATTAATGCTCAGTCGTGGTCGGGTACGATGCTGTGATCCTCTGAGAAACTATGTGAGGAATTTACACAGTTTCGTTTTTAAGACCTAACCAACTGCTTCGTCATGTTTCTCTGAACATAAAGCTTCAAGCTCTTCACACATTCAGCATCACAGTGGACATCGCACATTTCACTGATTTTACATCAAATACATTTAGTGATAATCAAGGTAATACACTTTATTTTTCAAAACTGTTTAGGTTCAAAATGTAACATAACTATGAGAAATAATGAAAAAAGAACAACTCCTAATTCGGACATTACGCGCCCATTTTCATGCGTTGATGAGCTCTACTGAAG
Organism: Larimichthys crocea; assembly: GCF_000972845.2. Classification (NCBI taxonomy): domain Eukaryota; kingdom Metazoa; phylum Chordata; class Actinopteri; family Sciaenidae; genus Larimichthys; species Larimichthys crocea. The sequence continues at coordinate 19,136,027 of NC_040011.1, read as the reverse complement.
AAAGTACGCAACTGAGGTGGAATCTGAAACTTTTTGTATCCGGGGATCGTGATGGTGTCGCTTTTCTCTCCACCTTACTCTCTCCAGACCTCCCAGAGATATTCTTTCCCTCATGGAGGTGAAGGATACCTGGAGGAGGTTCACATGATCAGGTGCCCCTCTTGCACACAATAAATGCTGGATGTCTGCACAGGTGATTACCACGGATGGATCAGGCATGCACAAAGATTCTTTCTTCTCCAGGAGTTTCCCAGAGAGGACACGAGGTGTTATAATGTGGATGGGAATGGTTTCTGTTTTCTATCACTAGCTGTCCTATATATATGTTCTGTATGCATGCTGAATATGTATAGTTAGGTATTGCATTACTGGAATTACTCTCAAGGCAGCAGAATCCATGCAATGAAGAAGTGGCTTTCTTTTTGTTGTAGTACAATCTGGTTCAATGCCATCCTTTGTTGACTTGAGTGTGTTTCTGTTAGCAGACAAATGGTGTCAGTGCTCTGGCACAAATAAGTGTACGTGTTTTGGTTTGGTTGTTTTAACAGTTTTAAGCAAGTGGTTGTGAAGTAAAAAAACTGCAGTTCCTCAACGTCCACTTGAGGCTGGCTCCAGAAGTGAGTCAGTCTCCATAAGTCCCCATGTTGAAATGTCCAACTTCACAGCAGAAATAAACATGTTTACAGCTTGGTACAAAAAACAGTTTTGGTCTCTGTAGCTAATTTCCCCGTTCATGACAACTGTACTGAGGGTGAATTTATATACAACTCACCTGTTCACATTATATTGAGGCTTAAAGTTATGCAGAAGAGCGTGGCCTCTTTGATTGACGGTCTATAGTTTTGTCACTTAGCAATTGTTTAAAAAGAAAAATAGTCAACTGTCATATAGATGCTTTATGCCCAACAGCTAGATAGATGTATCATGTCCAGTTGTTGGTAGTGTTGGAGAGGAGCTGGAGGTGTGTGAGACCCTCTTTGCAAAGACAATCCATCCACCTGTGTCTCACATCAAGCTGCTGATTAAACAGCATGACTGTGCCACAGGTGTGCCAATGGTGACACAAAAGGACACTTAAGCTGCAACTGTAGCTCTATCACACGACACCACAGCTGTGAACTGTTTCCAGTAACTGCCCTCACAACTGCGGACAACTTCACACAAGAATAAACAAAATCTATCAGCAGCCTCGTCAGCTCTGTGTCACTGCATGAGGCAAATAGTCGGATAGACCAAGATTAAGGTTGCTCCTGTCTAATATCCAGTCAGGACAAAAGTCTTGTCACCAATGAGAAATCCGAGGCTGTTGTGTCCATATGTTTACAGAGACCTGCTCCACCAACATCCTGGATCAACACTCCATGGGTAAACTGTGTTCTGAGAAGACAGCGGGCAGGATAATGACTGGAGGCGGTCTGTTTACATCGCTCAAACATAGTTAAAGTTAAGTCGTCTCAAATGTCACAGTTGAAACCAAATCATCATCACTAACACTGAGGTGCAAATAAAAGAACACATGCTGCAGAATACGTGTACACATGCACAACCCTGTTTCCAGACAAGATGACATCCTGTGTGAAAAGTCAATAAACAAAATGTGTGATCATCAAATGCTGAAGGTGAGACTGAAATGGGGGCAACAAGAGACTAAAAACTTCCTGGTGGAACATCTCAATGACAGCAGGTCAGAGACATGATTAGGCATCCAGAGAGTGTTTGTGTAGTAAACATGATGAACGGTTCACTACTGTGAATAACAATGAGAAACTGAACTCATTACATTCAATGTACATTCCAACACAGACTAGAAGGAAGTCACAGAGCGACCAGAACAGAAATTCTAGACAGGTCTGTAAGGTTCTTCCCGCTCAACTGAAACCCAAGAGTAATCGACTGCCACACTGCTAAAAAAAAACATGATATGAAGCAAATAGAGTCTAATACAAAGACCTGTGCGTGTCCACTGTGGGTTTGACAGGTACAGTACAACAGTACAGTACAAGTACAGTTCAACATCTTCCAGACAGTACATTTAAAAAGCTAAATTAAAGTTTACTTCCAGACTAAAAACTAAACTTTCTGCACACACTGACAGCTTACCTTCATCACTGGGCATCGATTTAATCCAAGTGAGCGACACGAAGCACGCGGCAGCCAGCACACATCCAAACCTGAAAGAGTATACCCTCATTTCATTTCTTACGCGCGGTCCGTTTCTTTGTGTTTTTTTTGTTGTTGTTGCGGGCAGCAGCATCAGGTGTTATAAGCGTTATAAGCTGACAGTATTATGTCTGCCTGACGTCAAAAACAAACAACACAAAAACATGTCTGTGTTCGAGGACGTGTGGACCGAAGGTGTTACCTGTCGCTTAATGACAGGTCGCTTCTGAAGGCGTTAAAGCTCTTTACTGCGGGACAATTAGCAGGTGCGAGACAGGCATGCGTGGGCAGCAGCGACACCTGCTGGCGGGAGCAGAGAACGCTTCTCCTCGGACTCCTTTTCAATAACTGACAAAATATTTACTTCTGTTGTTTAGAGGAAAATTGGTATTGTTTTGTGAATGAATGTGGTATTAGTGGCATCATAAAAAGCCTCTGTTGTCATATTATTTTATGAAGTTTCCTTATTTTAGAGTCATTTTAGAAATATCGTAACATTGTCGACAATAGACCGTTTTCGGCATAAAACGCTAATTTTGCCCCATCATCGCTTTTAATAATAATAATTTAAAAAACGCTATGATTTTCCAAGCTGTCGAAAGGTAATCAAAGATCATCACGTAGAAAGTGTTGCTTCATGTGTCTGTATATGAATATGCTGTTGCACGACTGGACTAGTAGGGGATGTAGCTCAGTGGAAGAGCGCATGCTTTGCATGTATGAGGCCCCGGGTTCAATCCCCGGCATCTCCAGTGTTTTCATCAAACCGCAGGGAAAATGTCTGACACGAATGTAATTACCGTATAAGCTACCTTTTTCATACAACCCGTCCCAAAAACGCCTCACAAAACAAACACAATTTTGAGTTAAGTTTTTTTTCTGTCGGTGAAATTATTTGAAGTACAACATTTCGGTAGTTTAACCTTCAAAATAAAAGCGAAGCTGGGGTAGTATTATTAAATTGACCTAAACTCATTATCTAAAATGTCATACTCTTTGGAGGTGGACTGAGTATTCCAGTTTTCACATACTTTCTGCTTCTACACTTCTACCTTCTACACAAGATTTTCAGAGGAACTATTTCTGACAGCAATAGTTAGCAACAATTATACACTATATAGTCTCAACTCAACTCAACTCAACTCAACTTTATTTATAAAGCCCTTTAAAAACAGCTGCAGCTGACACAAAGTGCTGTACATAAAATAGAAAATGAAATAAGACATATAAAACAAAGGACAATATAAAAACAATAATAAACGATAAAACAATAAAGCAACGATAAAGCAAACACAGAAACAGAGTCTCATGCTGGTTTAAAAGCCAAGGAATAAAAATGGGTCTTAAGACGTGTTTTAATATCAATAATATCACTAAAGTGAAGTCAGAAAATGTGTTTGTCTGTTGCTTTTTGTAATTGTGCTGAATTTGTAGTTTTGTAACTTTGTTGTTTTAACCTATGACAAAAACCTTAAAGACACTTTTCATAAATAAGGCATTTTGTTGTGAGATGTGCAATGGTTCATTATGTAAGACTGTGCAGAATATTGATATATAGCAGTTCAAAATGGACACTGCAGCTCAAAGACCGGAGATGAACTTCACCTTTAACTGTTGCTTTACATGAAAAACCAAGGCCAAAAAAAAAAGGACGCTTTGTGCAGCCGGAGCCTCGACCTATCTCCCTCCACCCGAAAGCTCCTCTGGTGGTTAACCACCATCTGATCACCGGTCACCACAGGCCAGCCTCGTCAGACCAGCGTCAGGGCAAGTCATTGTCAATAACATTTTTATTCAGTGTACTAGCCTGTTGGACCCTGGATAATGTATCCACAGACCCTCTATTATCAGATATCCACAGTTCACTCAAAATAGAACTCTAGAATGACTGCTTATCTGTTTTTGTGAATTTTAGCAAAAAGGCATTGTTGAAAATATTGGATATTGGAACAACATGCGTGGTGTTCAGAGAGGGTCATTCAGAGGAGTTAACAGAGACACCATGCAGTCCAGAAAAGAGCATTTTTGTTGCTATGGACAACAACAAGATGAGCCCCACACAGTCCCAGACACACAGCTCCATTCATGTATTTAACAAGATCTCCACCCAAGCCACCCACCCAGCATCCATCACCCATTACCCCTAGTGTCCTTTGACCCTCTCCCAGCAGCTGCATTCATGAGGAAGTAGCCTGTTGTCACGGTGACAGGGGAAACGTTTAATCTCCATTTACCCCCAGGAACTCTGGAAAAGTTTGTTACTAACTTTATTGTCTGCTATTTGGTGCTGCACAGGTAGATCATACAGTCCACCATACTGCATGTTGTACCGCATGTTGTGCAAGGCAGCACCAAAGCTATCAGGCTAACTAGCCATTAAGAAAGAAATGCATGAAAGGGCTAATATAGTTTTTCTTAATGAATATGACACGCTGTTGGTTTATAAAGCACTGCATGATTTAGAGCCAAATTACATATCAGATGTGTTCAGATCTCAGATGGTCGGCTTACTGTCCCCAGAGTTTAAACTAAAAAGAGAAGCGGCATTCAGTTTTTATGCAGCACACATCTTCATCTTCTATTTTATTTCACTGTCCTTCTTATGTGAGTTTTTTTTATACAATAGTCCTTTATGTTTCTTTTGCCTTTTATGTGTCATGTAAAACATTTTAAGCTGCTTGTCAGTGAACCAGCTTCATTTTCTGACGATGACTGTGAGCTTCTTAAATTTTGCAGGTAAGAGAGCCCAGACATGTCATTTACATCACAGTGAAGCAAATGGAAATCAGACATAGTGTTTCATGTATTCTTACAGGACGTCATTTACACCTGTACTTAGAGCTGTCCACTTGTGAACTGATCACCCATGACGATGTTAATGCCAGCTGTAAACAGGCTCACACTTCCACATCTACAAGCTCCTGCACTGTATCACAGCTGAGAGGAAACCACCCTGCTGTGAACAAACCCGCTGCTCGCAGTGATTCCACTCAAATGTCTGGGCTTAAAATGTGAAAGCAGAGAGCTCCAGAATGGATTAAAAAAAAGAATGTCCATGACAAATGAAGTAAATCTAAACTCGTAGCAGCTCAGAGAAGGCTGTCACTCGATCCGCCTGTGCTGCCTCAGAAACAGATCAGAGGAATCAGGTTTCCCTGCAAAAACATCACATCAGTCATACATGTGTTTTTACTATCGGCCATTGTTCCGCAGCAGGCAAAGAGGAGATTAGATGGAACTCAATGATCCCAGTGGGAACGCTTCAGCCGCTAACAGGAGCAGGACTCAGCTCAAGGAAAAAAGAAAGAATATTAGTATTGATGTAAGTCAGCCAATAAATTTATGAGCTAGTGCAACATTCTCTTATACTCATGTCAGCCTTTTCTATCAGGTGACTCCACTTTATGTTCCATAGATAGATAGATAGATAGATAGATCTGTCTTTTTCATTCTAGTTTTAATCCTTGCATTAAGAGGATTGTCTGTAAAATGTTAAAGCCATCATGAGAGAAGATACACATGAACATGCAGATGTTGCACACATGCAAACACGCACACACACACACGCACACACACACAAAATCTAAACCCGTCTTTGCTGTGTATCACTCACTAATCCCCCCTGGGTCAAAACGCAGCATTCCAGATTGAGAGAGTGCCCTGCTGGGTTTAAATGTTTTCATTTTAGAACAGAGGGAATCACATGAAATAAAAGCTTTTATAAAAATACTGGTCGTGATGTGGAGCTGACAGATGAAAAGACAGCGAGACGACTGAGGCCGGAGTCAAGATCTTCTTAAGTGAAAGAAAGAGGCTATTTCTGCAAACATGCAAGCCCACATTTGTCATGGCAGTGTGGCAGTGGGTGGGGTGGAGGTTGATGGGTGGGGGTTAGGAGCGGAGCTTTGAGGGAAGAAGCAAGAGAAGAGAAAGGACCCATCTGTTCATATAGTGTCAGATAAAGAGAAAGTAAGGACGGAGACAGACGAGGAGGAGGAGGAAGGTAAGCACTAAGACTGAACTTGTGTTTCATGCTGTGTGGTGTTTATCTGCTGGACTTGATTTGACATTTTATGTAAGTTTATCTGGTGCATGCTGTAGTGAAAGGTGTTGGAGGCCAGGGCCAGTTGGTAACAATATTGCATGTGTCAGTGCCGATACAATCAGAATTACTGCAGAGCTGCAGACAGTGACAGTGACAGGCTTCAGTGTAACTTTTTAATCTCATGCAGAAAAGGAAAGTAAAAGTTCTGGAATCTTTGCAGGGCAGTAACAAGGATTTTTAGAAAGGCTGAGATCATGAGTAAACCCACCACAGAAGATTCTCACCAAAATAAGCTCAGAATAATTCAGTTCATGGTTCTATTATATCGTCTGTAGATTTGAGGTTACACAAACTCATCTAGATTTAGCTGAACTGACAGCTGAGCTATTAATTCTGGTGTTGAGTTAAGTCTAAAATGTGAGTAAAGGAAATTCAGGAATCAGCTGATTAAGGTCAGGACCTCAGTATCAGGACACTGATTGAATGTTATAAAAGGTTGCATTCTGGTTTACATGTACCACAAAATGCAAACAAATTCTAAATTTGTTAGTTTGATACATCTCAAACTCTCGCAGTTCCTCAAGCATTTTTAGCGTCTTTCAGCAACTTGTTTTGGTGTTATAGTCTACAGCATTACTATTTTGATACAGCTTCACCACCCTCAAGCTTAAAAAAAAAAAAAAAAAAATGGTTATAAACTGTGTGTGTGCCCAACACTTAACGCTCAGTGGTAAAGAAAAAGCGATGGCTAACTTGAGCAGCTAGATATCTTTCTCAGGAGTTGGTTGAGACAACAGCTACACTGGACTCATGTCAATATGTCTCTGTTGATTTGTTCTGTACACGTGAGATCCATTGCACGTCTGTCCGTCCTGGGAGAGGGATCCCTCCTCTGTGGCTCTTCCTGAGGTTTCTTCCACCTTTTTTCCCTGTTAAAGGTTTTTGTGGGCAAGTTTTTCCTCACTCGAACCGAGGGTCTAAGGACAGAGGGTGTCACTCCCTGTACAGATTGTAAAGCCCTCTGAGGCAAAATGTGTTTTGTGACTTTGGGCTATACAAATAAAATCTGATTTGATGTTTGTAAAGAGGCCAGAAACATATCAAGGCTAGAAGAATGATTATGTTGCTCTGTATCTGTGTAAATAATCCACATTCAAATATATTCCAGTGATAGTCAGTGGCCCAAAGTCAACAAAAATATGTGAAATCTCTGATCTTTGCAGCTTTCATCTGTCTCACTTTAGCATTTATTTGTCTGAAAAAAAGAAAAAAAAAGTTTTCAAGCTTTCAAGAGAAATCAATGAGTTGAATAACTAGTCATGTATTTTTTTTATACTTTACTTTCTATTTTATCCCCATTGAAGTCAATATAATAAATCCTCATTAGCAATAACCAGACAACCCATTCTCACAAAGATGGACGCTATGAGCTTATTATTAATAATATTAGGTTTGATTTAAGGGGGAATGTTTGCTGGTTTTTAACAGTCTACCCCTTTTGGCTTCTGCCCTCTACTCCCTTTGCTGCTTTAATCTTATTACTTTAACACTGTCCTCCTCCTCCTCCTCATCCATTCATCCCTCCCTTTCTTTTCTCCTCTGCCCCCACCATGCTTTAACTGAAATGGTATACCCTCTAACTTAATTAAATGAAGCATCTCTGTCTTGACACAGACACACACCCTCGCATCCACCGGTGTCCTGTACAGCAGTCAGTGGCACCCTCCCCTCTGTATTTTATGGTAATTTCCTCCATCTTCTGATTGCATGGGGTATATTGTGTCCCAGTGGGAATACAGTATGGATGCTTCCCGTCAGCTTCATTCACTGGCAGCTTTGACTCATTCAAGCTGTTGTGACATTGAATGTCATCGTGTGTTCCTGATTCTGCAGTGAGAGAATTCGGTCATTCGACCGGGAATAATTTGAGCACGTTTGAGTCAAAGCATGTTAAAGGCATTTATTACATTTGTTAGTGCAGTCTTTCTCCTCTAATGTAAAGAAACTGGAGATGAGACTGTACTGAAGAGAGCTTCTTCTGTATTTTCAGTGTGGTGGAGGGTCATTTACAGAAATCCTGACAGGATTTGGGTAAAAATAAAACAAAATGTTATTGTAATGTAATAAAAAAGATATTTTAAATAGAGATTTAAATGGTGCCGTGAGACCTGCCACCTCTATGGTTATGATTTAGTTGAGTTTTCTTTTAATTAAAGTGGCTATAATCAATATTTTTATAATTACGACATGTAAAATGACAGTTGATACAATTGTTTGCTGGTCCCTATTCACAGCAAGTTGAATTCTTCTTGGTTAAGCCATCTATACAGCTCTGGACTGGTTTGGTTAACTCTGTGTGACGGTTAAATAGTCATATCATATAAAGCCACAAGTATAACCTGTCAGCACTCTAGCACATTAGCAATAATAATGTTGATGTGGCAGTCTTTAGCTTTATTCACCATCGTAATGTTGTCATGCTAATATTTTCTAATTAGTACTGAATACAAAGTACTGTACATTTTAAACCAAGTGCTATGACTGCTGAGAAAGTGTTCTACATGTTCCTGTACTAAAACGTTTGGCCTCGGTGAACATTTGACATGTTCAATCAATGTTTTTGTATTGCTGTATTCTGTCTTGTTTACAGCTGCATTTACAATTTGTCTATTGGGACAAATTGTAAATGCAGCTGTAAAATAAAATAATAAAAAGTATTGGCTTTTTATTTTCAGAAAATCATCTCCCAGACCAATGGATTCACGAACACCATGGAAAATTTCTCTTCATTGAATGTTTCCTGCAAAAACATGCAGCCAAGATGAAAATGTGGATTCTTGTTCTGTGCCTGAGTTATGGATGGATGCAAACAGCCTTCACAGCTGCTGTAACCCCTACGCCCTCCTCTGCACCCGTGACACCTACTGAAGATGAGAGCACACAGCTGGTGGTATTTGAACTTTTATTAAGTGGCAAGGATGCAAATGTTGAAATACATCAGTTACATTGAAACATATATGAGCTTATTTATATCAGATAATTTGAAGTAAACATACCGAACATACCCGATTAGCCCTAACTTGAGCAACACATAATGATGTACAGGTGACTATTTTATAGGACGTTGAGTCTCGATGTTGAGTTTGGGTCTCTGATGTTGGTACACCTCATTTGTGATCTAGAATTAGTGAATCTTGAATGTGAAAGCGTCTAATGTTTGAAGGTTATACTGTTCAGTTTTTGTTGAAACTGGTTGATCATCAGAGGTTATTTGTGGTGCTGCTGAATATAGTACTGTATTATACAGAGAAGTATTTCTTCAATAAGGGTAATCAATTTAGAAATTTATACATTTACAAATACCACTGATTGGCTAGCACTAGTTTCCTTCACTGGTTGTGTTGGTTAAGTTTAGGCATGAGGAGCGAGATCCTAAGGTACGCCCGTCAGAGACAGAGTAGGTCAGCTCATACATTAGGATAAGCTAAATAATCATACCATGGTAGTGTTTTTTGCAGGACTGCATTAGTTTTAACTATCTGTGCCTAATAAACATGCTAAACATGTCCATCATTGGTCTACATGAAGATAACAATGCAGAAAGCATGCATGGTGAGATGACATGCTGATGAAGTGCAAAACCTAATATACACCAAGAATCTGATGTTACCACCTATTGGTTTGTTTTGTTGGTTAGATTCATGTTTTCAAGTTTGAAGGAAACTTTAGATCAGACCAAACTTGTTTGCTTTATCTTGAAGAGAATTACTTAGGGTCCATGCAGCCCTGTTCCCCGATATACTGATATACTACCCTAGTGTTTCACCAGATAAGTTCTGATTTAAACATAATCGGTGCTTTGATTACAAAAGCTGACATTCTTGCACAGATGTTACAGGGAGAAACCCAGCACTGATTCTTTGACTAGGACTATGATTATTCTAGAACCATAATCAAGTTTTTAAGTTGCCTAAATGTAACCATGAAAAGCAGGTTTTCAGTGTACAGTTCTCAGATTCTTTCAGTACCTTACTATACAGTTCTTTCTACTTGTTTTAGATACAGGGCTGAAATTTCTGAACCCCATTCAAGATGACTCTTTTCTCTGCTCATAGGACTGGTTGATGAAGTATGGCTACCTCCCACCCCCAGACCCCTCCACTGGTCAGCTACAGGCCTGGACAGCTGTCACTAACGCTGTCAAGTCCATGCAGAGGTTTGCAGGCCTCAAAGACTCTGGAGTTGTAGGTGAGGATTACAGCTGGTACAATTTAATATGGTTTTCTTTACGCAACTCCATGAGTCTCATCTGGTTCTTCTGTGCTTTGCTGTGTTCAGATGAGGAGACAATGGCATTGATGAATAGTCCACGATGCTCCCTGCCTGACCAGGGTGAACCATCCCAATCTCCAGCGAACTCAAAGGCGAGGAACATAAAGAGAAGGAGGAGGAGAGCTATCTCCATGTGGACACGCAGAAACATCAACTGGAGGTATAGATGGAAGATTCTTCTAGAGGAAGAATCTAGTAAACTGGACCAAAGTCTTTAACTGTCTTTCACTCTGTCTCTCACACATTTTCACATTCATAGGTTACATACATACCCGTCCTCCTCCCATCTGTCCCGGGAAATGATCCGCTCATTGGTCTTTTATGCTTTAAGAGTGTGGGCAGAACCAACACCACTGGAGTTCCACGAGGTTGGTACATTTGTCTGAATAATGACATATAGGGGAAAGATGGTAGATATGTCAGGACAGTAGCTGGGTACAGCTACCCATGTGCTCTGAAAATCATCATCCAGCCTCCCCTCTCTATTGCCCTCTGTCTTTAGGTAGGCAGTCCAGAGGCAGCTGACCTACAGGTAGACTTCCTCCATGGTTACCACGGTGATGGCTATCCCTTTGATGGGGCAGGCGGTGCAGTCGGTCACGCTTTTTTCCCATCAGACCCTGACCGGGCAGGAGGAGTTCATTTGGATGCAGAGGAGGAGTGGACCTTCAGGCAGCCAGGTGGTAACATTATTACACCTTTCCTTTACAGTGACGTGCAAACTAGAACCAGAACCTGCTGGTAATTGCCACATCTGACACTAATTCACTTTGAGATATTCATTAGCAGTGGAAAAAAATAAAGCAGCCGCTTAAATGTCCCGTTTCCTCCATTCTGTCCAGTCAAGATGCCCTTGCTAGTTGTATATTCACAAGGCCTTTGGTCAGACATGGATCTTGTTTAGGAGGCATTTTGCCCGCAGATTTGTTCCAGAATTGGCCCAGGGACATCACCTGGAGTAGTTACTCCACTTTGTTGTGAGACTGAACATCACCAATAATAATAAGGCCAGTACTGCAGGATAGTGTGCCAGAGTTCCAACAAAACATGGCTACTCAGGAGCTTGCATCATTGGAAGTCCCCAATCCTAGTGATTTTGTTTTTTTTTTAGACATTTGCTTTAGCACAGGAGCACAGGGCCGAAACTGAAATTTAATGTTTGGTCACATGCTCCATACTTTACTTTACTGACTGTAATTCCTATTGTATTGTTAAAATACAAAATGGGACTAGGATCCCAAACTCCCCCCTGACTTGTGATGAATCTCAGATTGAGATTGAAGTTTAGTTTACATTTGTTGAAGCAGGACACTAGCTTATTTATTGCCACAATGTCATTTTATTTAGGCCCAACAACTTGTAATTAATTCCAAAGAATATAAATTGGCATTTTTACAGCGTAGGTTTGGATCATTACATCTGCCAATGCAAAGTATTGACTTTGCAGGAAAACCATTGGATTACCATGAAATTGCTGATGCCATTCATGGTCCCCTCAGGATGCACCACATTGACTTTGTTGACTCAGCCTGTTCTGTAGTGGGGCAGAGAGGTCAGACTTTACATGTGTTGCCTTTACAGCAGGATTCTCAGAAAAAACATTGTCAGTGTTATTTGTTCTGTCCAACAGCTCCATCTTGTGGCAAGTATGAACATTACATCCTTTAGAAGCTGAACGCAGGGCATTAGGCCAAATCAGACAATGTGCCATCACATTAACCCTCTACCAAAAGTGAAAGATAAGACTGAATATTATAACTACAAACACTTGTACCTTCTTATCAGCTCATCATTTTTTTCATCTCTTTCTTTCTCTCTTCCCCTCTTCGCCCTTTCAGCCTCTGAAGGTACTGATCTGTTTACAGTGCTGGTCCATGAATTTGGCCATGCACTGGGCCTTTCTCACTCCTCATCCCGCCATTCAGTGATGAGGCCTTATTACCAGGGTCCTGCTGGAGACCCTCTCCACTACAGCTTGGGAGCTCAAGATCTGGAGACCATCACACAGCTCTATGGTAGATCGACCTTTCTGAAATCTGTGTGTGAAAAGTATTAGATTTAGGGTGTGAACATAATTTTTGGTCACATGAGGATGACTCCTGATCCTGGTTGGCTACAGCATTATAAACCCCAATTCTAAAACAGTTGGGACGTTGTGTAAAACATAAATAAAACCTCAAGAAATGATCTACAAAGTCTGTTTAAACTATATTCAATTGAATACAGTACAAAAAAGAAGATATTTAATGTTCGAACTAATAAACCTTTAGATTTTTGTAATTACACACTCATTTTGAATTTGATGCCTGCAACAACATGTTGTAATAAAGATTAGACACGGGCAGTTGTGGAATGCTCCAAAAACATCTATGTGGAACCATCCACAGTTTAACAGGTTCATTGTGATGATAGTATCATGATAGGGTATGAAAGTGGCGCCCTTGAAAGGTCGTTCACAAGCAAGGACGAGTTAAGACCAACAACACTAACTCAACAACATCCAGAAACACGACCTGAGAGCAGATGAGCAACAACAACTGGTGTGCTGTGGTCTGAGTTTACATTTCAAATTGTGTTTGAAAATCATAGAAGATGTGTCCTCTGCTCTACATGTATGTTTTGTATTTTTTTGGAATTAGGGTTTTAAAAAGAAGATGTAATAACTTAATTATTGTGACTTAAGATCTAAAAAAACCCACAAAGGGCATCAAAGTCTTTATGAATAAATGAGGACAGCTGTGAACTGACCTCTGGTGTGTTATAGAGGAAGTAAAACTTCCTCCACATCATGCTCAGATGTTCATGTGAAAGCCTCATATTGTAAAGAATCAAAGGCGAAAATTCTTAATTCATTTTGCCTGTCCATAATGTCATGCATGCTTCCTCCACCCATCAGCAGCTCTTGCGACAGACAGCTGCGTGCTCGGATACGAAAACCTCTGTTCATCTGCACGAGTATCAAGCAGCTGCTTTGTTGCATTTGACACATCCTCCTAACTTGGCTTCAGGGCTGCTGTTTCCAGAGGAAGTTTCCTTTCTTTATGGAAGATGACCACCACTTTGATCCAAAAATAACTATTAAAAACACAAATATGCGATGCACAGCTATGAAATGTTGCTGTCTCCCACAGGATAAATCCTACTGACTTCAGGGGAAGAAGATGAAGTTGACATGAGTCATTTTTTAGTTTCCACATTGGTTGAGTTGCCCTAAAATTTGGCACATATATCCATTTTATCTAGCGACATCATCAGATCACACTTTGGTTTATGCTGAAATACCTGCCAGACAATAAACTGAGATGTTGAACATGGTAGAGATTACACCTGCCAAACATCAGCAATGTCTTTGTGAGCACGTTAGCATGCATTTAACTAGTATATATAACTATAACTAGCATTAAGCTCAGTACAGCCTCACTGAGCATAAACAGACATGAGATAAATCATGTCTGTTGAGAATGTTGGCCCTCACATTTAAGAGTTCATAAGGCCAAAACTTTGACCAGAGCAAAAGACGCTCCATATTACTGTAAGAATTATGAAATGATGTGTCTGTCTGCTGTTGCTTTATCATTACTGTCATAGCGTATCTATTCCATCTGCTTCTTTAGTTTGAAATTTGTGTTTTGATTTAGGTAAAAGGAACCAGCTGCTGGCCACTGAAGCTCCTCACCGTGCCCCAGAGTCTCAGTTGCACCACAAAGGCCACCAGCATCATCGTCACAGATATGGGTATGACTCACCAGATAAAACAGATGATATAGAGAGATAGTCTACTTTATGTGACTTCACATTAGAATGCTGAATGAATTTGTCTCAAGGCGCCTTTCAAGTGTTTTCCCCAACAAATGTTAAACACGTCAGTGTAAGTTTGTTTACAGTAAGTTTGTTCACGGCTCTACAGTGTTCATTATATTAGTATGCATTTTGTCAGCTATATTTAGATTTAGTCTAACTTGTGTCTGGGCTCATGTTATGAAATATGATTTGCATATTTATTACAAACCGACACAATTCAACAAACAATCCTGTTCCATCTCTGCCAGACTGCTCTTACTGGTAGTGTGTTATGGTCATAACTATACAGAAATTTACATTCTGACACATAACTGACACTTTTATCCAAAGTGACTTAAGTCAGGTTCATTGTGTCAATGTCTTGTCTTTGTCATGAGAAAACTAATCAAGACAAAACAAGTACTGTCTTTGGGTGTTAAAGGTAATCTTTGATTTAATCCTACCAAATGAAGGCATAAAGCTCTTTAGATAAGTTTCACTGTGTCTTTTCTCCCTCTAGTACCTTCATAGATCGCTGTAACACCAGTTTTGATACCGTGGCAAGGATTCGCGGAGAGACTTTCTTCTTCAAAGGTCTGAACACATCAGAAACTTGATTTTTAGGCATGTCAAATTAGAAAATGGTTAGCCTTATTCCTTCCGCATCCACTTCCCTCAACCATTCTTCTGCTCCTCTGGCTTACGTTTCTCATCCTTCCAGGTCTGACGATGTGGCGAGTTAATGGTGGTGGTTTGGTATCAGGTCGCGGAGCTTCTGTCAGGAGATTGTGGAGGGGTCTACCACCTGACCTACCTCGACTTGTGGCTGTGATGGAGAGACAGTCAGATCACGCCATCATCTTCATCAGTGGTATATTCCAGTAATGTTTTTTGGAGGTTTCCTTTTCCACAGAGAATCACTCATTAGGTTAACTAATGTATCCAAGTCATCCTGCTGCAGGTTCCCAGTACTGGCTATTCAGGGATCTGTCCCTTCAAGAAGACTACCCTCAGCCCCTGTCTGCCCTCAGGATGGGGGTGAACTTAGCTGGAGCAGATAAAGTGGAGGAGGAGAAGGAGCGGGAGGCAACAGCAGAGAGGTGGGGCCTGGTCTGGGACCCAGTGGAAGGCCCTGTATGGGGGAACATGGGAGGCACTGAGGAAGAGAAGCAAGAAGACACCTGGACTAAGCTGCTCAGAGAGGGGGTCAGTGGAATCACCACAGACAGTGATGGTAAGGACAGCAATCATGTTTGTGTTTGGTCATCATGTAAGATCTGCCTGTAAAAAACTCAAAGCGAGAACATTCTAATTCTCACTTTATTTAGGTTAAACTCCTGTGGTACAAACACAGCCAGGCAGCCCGGCTAACAAACTGAGCTAACATTGGCTAACAGCAGCTACAGCTGGCAGCAGTTGACTTCACTGTCCATCATAAACTCTGTAAATCACAGAGCAGCCGGAGGACATCAGAGGGAAAAGCAGAAAACATCTCCATAAAATCTGATCGAGCTTCACCAGAATCAGTCAAATAGTTGGTGGTGTGTGACTTAGTGCTGTAAAGTGTTACCTAGTCACAGATGATTGTACCCAGAGCACAAAGTTACATACATACGAATGACAATGACATTCACCTGAATACAAGTAAGTGTAGCATCAACATGATTTAACAGGCGTTAGTTTAAGGTTAACAAGTTTAAGAATGAATGAGGAAAAGCTTTTTTTTAAATTTCTTGGCCATGAACTAAATTCACACAAATAATTAACAATTAGACACACAATTAGAAACTAGCTAGTGAACATAGTGTAGCATTTAGCAGATATTTCAACTATTTTCAACTTTGGAGACCAAAAACAACTATTTTAAATGAATGATAATATTTCTCCATAATTGCTGGATGTTGTTATAAGAATTTTCAAATGACATTTCAATAAGGAAGACTGGATTCAAAGTATCAGAGTTTAAGTTGAATTTATTATTCTTGTACATGAAGGAGCGTTTAACAGTGCAACACACAAAAGGGGTTACAGAGAAAAATGCTCCCCGAAGAGCCTTGACAATTAGTTCTTATACACTCTCTAATGGGCTGCCTCCGACAGCTCCCCATAGATACAGATAGCATCATGACGTCTTCTTAGTTTCCTTAATCAGTAGTCAGCATTTCCCCAATCTAAATGTCACTTCTCTGACCTGTCTTTGACCCTCGTTCTGTTGTGGACTTCCTCTATTTGTACATTAACCTCAACTTTACCTTACCCTGCCATCCTTAGCAACAAAATTGTCAGGCCGGGACTCAAATGAGGACTCAGATGCAGAGTTGGGCTGAGCGTAGCTGTATTCAGGTCTTCAAGAACCTTCGAAAGAGTGAGGCTATAAAAATAGGCCTAAACTAAGAGAAACAAAAAAATCACTCCGAGGAGGAAAAAACTCTGAACTAAGTTTATCAAAGATTAACAAAATCAAAATCACTCACAACGAGGAGAAAACAAAAGGCTATGAAAACATTAACTAAGGACGCTCCTATGAGGCTGACAAAACACTAGGCTAAACACTTGGAAACCAAAAGGGCTAGACTAAGATAATACAACAAAAAAATCACTCTTGCGAGGAAGAAAACAAAAGAACACTAGAGCTATAAAGCTAAGGCTGAGACTATGAAATTACAACAAAAAATCACTCTCACGAGGAAGAAACAAAAGATCACTAGAGCAATAAAGCTGTGGCTGTGGGCAATGAACTAAGGCTTTGGTGAACGCTACAGGAGACGAAACACTTCAGCACAGGACAAAGGGAGACGCAGACAATATATACACAGGGTAATGGGGAACAGGTGGAAACGATCAGGGCGGGGAAGACAATCAGACCGGTGACACATGAGGAAGGGCAAGTGACCTGAAACGAGAGGGCAGGTAAATATCAAAATAAAACAGGAAGTGACAAGACAAGACAAAAACCCAGCTTGACCTCACCGCGGTGTGACAAAAATCATATTAGAGAAGTGAAAAGAGAACAAAAAAAAAAAAGTGTGATGATTGGGAAAGTAACTGGTAAATGTAATCATTGTTTGACACAATAAAGTATAAAAAAGAAAAGAGAACATAGGAACTCACGTACATATCGTATGATTTCAAACACAGTATAAACCTATTTTTTATATGTGTAAATAAGCAACTTGTTCACCATGTCAACTTCAAAGGCGTCACTGCAGATGACACATCATCGCAGGTTTAGTTAGTGCAGGTTTACATTTAGTTTTGATTGCATATAGTTTATAAAATAACTATAAATGAGCTAAAGATAAGCACGAATAGAGGTTTTACATGAGAGAGGTGATTAGAAACATTAACTGGATGGTGGATAGAACATTGTACTCATTAAACATTGTGAAAATTGTGAGGTATGATAAAAATGTATGTGACTTTTTTGTAAATACACATTTACCAGAGCACATAGAAAGAATGTGAGGGTCAGGGGTGGAGAGGGTTTGAAAACAGGCAAGCACTTTGGAGCTTTTGTCAAAGTCTAAAATAAAATTTGTTATCTGCCCTTTCAAACATTTAGAAACATGCACGTCATTGGTTGTGAAAACTTCTCTGCCTTCCCTCCAGGCTCCGTTTATCTCTTCAAAGGAGACTCCTACTGGAAGTTCACGTTTCCAGGCTCTTCACCGCTGGACGGATACCCACGATCCTCTGCTGCAGACTGGCTGGACTGCACGGACTCCTCCTCATCCTCACCTGTGCAGGACAACTTCTCCCTGTCTCTGTCTCCACCTGCAGGAAGGCAGGAGCTCAGGGAGAGATGGAGGGAGGAGAGAGAGAAGGAGGAAGCAGCAGCAGGCAGGATGAGGGGCAGACATGGAGATACACATAAAGACGGAGGTTCGCACATCTGGACACAGTGTAGCTGCCAAAATGGAGCTCTGGGTAGCAGGAAGGCCTTTTTTAATGCAGCCTTGCTGCTGATTACATGCACACTGTTGGCTGTTTAAAACTATCTTATGAGGCTGAATCAGAAGACGACAGAGTCGTCTGCAAACATTCATCATGAGATGAGAAGAGCAATACCATTTTCATTGTCAGTACGGAACAGGGGTCAGGATGTGGTTAGCTTAGCTTAGCATAAGGAAGCAGAATGAAACCTGGTAATTTGTCATTTTGGTGTCAGATAAGGTCACTGAGCATGTCTTCAACGTGATGAGTCTGGCTGTTGCTATGCCAACAAGTAGCTCCAACACATGATTATTCCTTGCCCTTTATTGTTTGTGTTTGGATGAAACAAATGCAACACTTTAGAGTTGTTGGAAAGTATATTCTTAACCCAGGCTGGCTGCTTCCCCATGCTTCCTGGTGAGCCATGTCCTAACTTCAGCTCTGTACTCAAAAGGGTGCATCAACATCGATAAAGCAGAACCAGAAAAAAGACAACGTGATGCCAGCATTATCTACAATGCAACCGTTTGGTTGGGAAACTCCAGTGACTCAAGTATGCTAGTGGTGGCCAAAGTTGGCAAAAGTACACACATTC
Organism: Larimichthys crocea; assembly: GCF_000972845.2. Classification (NCBI taxonomy): domain Eukaryota; kingdom Metazoa; phylum Chordata; class Actinopteri; family Sciaenidae; genus Larimichthys; species Larimichthys crocea. The sequence goes on along the minus strand of NC_040011.1, from coordinate 19,117,182 downwards.
TTTACTCAAGTGGAAGTACAGATACTGTAAAAAATAATAATAATAAAAAAAAAGAGTGGTAAATGTAGTACTGATTCAACTTTTTGATAAAGTACAGCCTCTGAAATGTACTCGGTGTACAAACATAAGCACGTACTCTCTTGGTTTCTCCCAATTTCCGTCTGTCCTGTGTGATATGCACATATCACCTTGTCCCTGTAGTTTGACTCATCGTTGTTGTTGATGAGCCCTACCACAGTTGCGGGAACAAGTGAAACTGTAGGAGGTAAAAGCTGCATTTGTGAAATAAAAATAAAAAACTGAAAAAAATAAACTGCAAGTGATGCACTGATACCTGAAAAAACTTAATTATATGTTACTTCCCACCTCTGGAAACAGCGAATATTGGCTGCAGCAGAGATGAGGAGCCTACAGAGGTCTAGTTTGTAACTCCACACCAACTTTCACAGAGCTTCAGCTACATTTCTTTGTCACATACAGTAGTTCCAGCCACCTGGAACGGCTTAAATAGAGACAGACAGGAGATTGGAATCTAGTCCATTCATCTTAAACACGAGAGAGCAAAAATGTGTATTTGTAAATATCTTGAACTATGCATTTCAGTTTGGTATATATGGTCACTGGTATGTGATACCTCTACACAAGAAATGAGTGACAAAATAAAAATAATACATTTTGGTCATTGTGTACTAACAAAGATAACAATAATCAGCTCTTTAGTCTTTTCCAACAGGAGCTCAGCTGGATGGAAACATTTTGTTTTTGATCTATAATATATAAGGGGGGCACAGAATACCATAGCGGTCTTTGCCTATCTTTGTGGAGTGGAAAGTGGAAAATTTGAACAAACATTAAACTCACCCACGCTGTGATGATTTTAGCACAAAGAAACAGTGTGTGTCAGTTATGAAGTGTCATTGTAAAGCTTTTTTCTTCAAAATGTGTTAATTAAGATGAAGTTCTTATTGGATCATGTGAAGGTGTTTTATCCTGACAGGTTCTTGTTCACATGGAGATAGCAGTTGTTGGTTTCTATGCTGCACATGTTTCTTGAATTTTTTTTTTAATCTCTAAAGATTATTTTCCCGGCCACTTCAGTGGTGAGCTGTCTGACTGGTGTGGACTTTTCATCAGATATAGGTATTCCACAGTGGTTATGATCATAATGAATTAGACATTCTGGATTTGAGGTGGACTGGTTTAAGTTTGTCTGTGTTCTCACATAACTCTTTATGTTGCATGAAGGCCTGAGAGAGACAGAGTTTCTTCTTTTGTATATAGAAACATCTACTCCATAGACTTGCAAAGTAGAGGTTATATCACATAGCATTATTTATATTGTGTTTGGTTCTTTTTGTACAAATGTCAATCCATAATAAAGAAGTAAAATCAGGTCCATAAACATTTTATTTTTGACTGATGATGTGATTCTCTCTGGGTTTGAAGGGAGGTGACATCAGCTCTGTGTATTGCTCAAATTGAAGACAATGTATGAATTTTAAAAGTTGCATTAATCAGTGTTTTATACAAATTGATCAAGTGACATGCCTAATGTCATAGGCATGCCATTTGTTGATTCAACTTTTTGATAAAGTACAGCCTCTCAAATGTACTCGATGTACAAACATAAGCACGTACTCTTTTGGTGTGTGTGAGAAACTTGTGTGTGAGTTGATTATTATATATATTATTATTATATAATAGGATGCCCCCTGGAGGTATTCTAGGCACGTCCAACTAGAAGAAAACCACACGCTTGGAGAGCCAGCAACACAAGAGATCTTATAAAATCGATCTTCTTGTAAGATCGTCTTTATATTTTCTTTATCCATCAGTGAGTCATTCTTTTCAACATTGTAACGGTATCTACAATCGTGCCCAGCATTTCACTGTGTGCATAGTTGAAAAAATGTTTTAGACAGAGCCAAAGGGGGAAATAGTGCAGGAGAAGGTGGAAATCAGGTGGTGAGGAGATCCAAATGGTGCAGGAGGCGCAGAGAGAGAGAAGGGTTAATGAAAAACACAAAAACGGGTTAGACATAAGAGCATCAGATATGGACATGCCCTTAATGCAGAGGAGACTGAGCAATCTGGTAGGTTTTGGAGGGTTGAACCAGGGTCATATACTGCACTGGTGACCGTATGATGCATAGATGTATGATAGCATGCACAAATTATTAACATATGTTAATATGCAAAAGAGAAAGTAAGATTACATTAATATTAAAGAGTAAGTAACTCCACAGACTGAGGAGGTCGGGTGCATCAAGAGGGTTTCAGGTGGATGGGAGGGTCAACAAAACATCTGACTTTGACAAGTCCACTAACCAGCTCACGTTAACCATAGTGCTGTCCCATCAGGCTTAGACTGAATGCGTAGTTCTGCACTTATTGTATATGTATATGGACTGTATCTCTCAATATGAAGAGTGTTGATGCTTAAACTGATATTTTTGGATTCATGACTTGTTCTTTTCATTTCTGTCACTTGCAATATTAACAATAATATAGCAATATTAACTCTTTACCCCTCTTCAAATCTAGACTGAAAACTCATTTGTTTCAGTTAGCCTATGCACTTTGACTTTTAATTATTTTTTTTGTTTTATATTTTACAGCCTGTGCTTTTTATTGTGTATTGCCTTTTTTCTTTGTATTTCTATGTTTTTTTTTGTCTTTGTATAGTGTCCTTGGGTGTTCTGAAAGGCGCTTTGAAATAAAATGCATTATTATTTATTATTATTATTACTTGTAACGCTGTCTGTGTTGTTCTATAACTTTTCATTTTACATGTTCTTAGTTTGTGCTGCTGCTCATCTTGGCCAGGACTCCCATGAAATAGAGATTTTTAATGTCAATGGGACATTTCCTGGTGAAATAAAAGCAATTAAATAGTGAAACATCTAATAAACAAAATGAACATACAAAAAGATAAAATCATCTCTTAGTATGAGGACAAATATGCTGATAATGTGATTTATTATTTATTTTGCTCCTCTTTCTTTAAATATAATTTACACACATTTACATAGAACAAAATAAAGAAAACACAGTCCTCCATGAAGACACGTGGGTTTTTAAAAAGGGATTCCCAGGCTAATCATTTTCAACATATATAGTCAGTGCACAATTACTTAGTCAAGTCAAGTCAAGTTTATTGTCAATGCTGCCATATGTTCAGGACATACAGTGAATAGCTGGTCAGGATGCTCTCGGTGGTTTCACAGTAGAAGGTGCACACAGTGGACACGGGGGCTCTGGCTCTTCTCAGTCTGTGGGGGAAGTAGAGCCACTGCTGAGCTTTCCTGGCCAGTGATGTGCCAGTGATACAAAAATGTGTATTTGTATATGGTCACTGGTATGTGATACCTCTACACAAGAAATGACTGACAAAATAAAAAGATACAGTTTGGTCATTGTGTACTAACAAAGATAACAACAATCAGCTCTTTAGTCGTTTCTAAGGGGTGCTGGGTGGAGGATCTCTGGCATTTAACAACAATCGTCTTCTCCACATTAAGAGAGAGATTGTTGATTAAATGTTTATTAAATCATGCCTAGAAGGTCAGACCAGTATGACTCTGTATGACAGCATGAGCATTAGTATGATGTAAGGGTATCAGTGTCTTTCTCCTACCCCTCATTTATCAACTAAAATTGTAAAATAAATGTTATAAAGAGAGTGGCTCTGTGCTACCAGCTTCAGAAATAATATGCTACCACTGATGAATGAGGCTGAATGGGATTAACCTGTACTGAGGCAACATTCTGTTCATGAACATTTACCTCTGTTAGTTGATGGACGGCAACAATTCATAAAGTGACCAGGAGAGACTTTTTTTGTGTGGTTATTTGCACTGCATTGCTTTACTGTGTTCTTATTAATTGTGTGTGAATTACCCCTCGCTTGTAATGAGTCAGTGCCACCATTCAACTTCAACATGTGGCACCGGTGCAGATAAGATGGGAGGGGGGTTTCCCTTCTCTCACTACCACTGTTAAGGTGCCATTAAGCAACATACATCTGATGACAGATAAGACTGTGGTTGTCCTAGCAACCCAACTCTGAGTTGTGTTTGAACTGTGTGAGAAATGTTGCAGAAATGATAAGTGAACCCTCGTGTCTAAAACAACTAGGGGTGGTTATGGCTCAGGAGGGTCGTCTACTAATCAGATGATCGCGGTTCAACCCCTGGCTCCTCCGGTCTGCACGCCAAAGTGTCCTTCGGCAAAAGACATCATCAGTGTGTGAATGTGTATGAATGGTTAGCTCCTCAAACTGATGGCTCATCAGTTTGAGGAGCTAACCATTCATAGTTGGCATCTTGAATGGCAGCTAATGCCATCAGTGTATGAATGTGTGTGAATGGGTGAATGAGATATATAGTGTAAAAGCGTTTTGAGTGGTCAGAAGACTAGAAAAGCACTATGTAACTACGAGCTACTTACCATTTATAACAAAATTCATCTTTGTTACATTTATTTTTCTGTGCCTTCATTTGCTCCAACTGAAAAACATTTTTTCTGCCAAATTCATAACAGCCACTTCCCCCTGCAGAGTGTATAGAAGGAGACAGCATAGACAAACCGACCAGCAACAGACTGTAGTCCTGTGACAAGGACAGTATCCCTCACTGGCTTCCCACCACCAAGAAATACCAACTACAACGCAAAACAACAAATCACTGAGCCAGCTCAAAAGAACAGCTATTGTGAGTGGAATGCTTTTCCCCTGAGCAACTAACTATTATAAATGACTTTGTGCCTTTATGGTTGATCAACAGGTCAACCTAGGTGACTAGTGTGCACCTCTGAAAAAGAAGACAATTAAACAAAGAAGGCTAGCACCATGGTATAGCCAGCAGACTCGTAACTTAAAGCAAGAGACATGTAAATCTGAACGCAAATGGCGTGCCACTAAACTGGAAGAATCTCATCTAGTCTGGCAAGATAATCTCAAAACATACAGGAAGGCTCTCCGTAATGCCAGAGCAGCCTATTACTCTTCTTTAATTGAGGAGAATAAGAACAACCCCAGGTTTCTCTTCAGCACTGTAGCCAGGCTAACAGAGAATCACAGCTCTACTGAACCATCTATTCCTTTAGGTCTAAGTAGCAATGACTTCATGAGCTTCTTTAATGATAAGATTATAACTATTAGAGACAAAATCCATCACCTCTTGCCCTCAACAGGCATTGATCTGCATTCTGATACAGCAAGTTTTGAAACAGCTGTAAAACCTGATATGTATTTAGACTGTTTTTCCCCCATCGACCTTCATCAAATAACTTTAATCATTTCTGCAGCTAAGCCGTCAACCTGTCTCTTAGACCCCATCCCAACCAGGCTGCTCAAGGATGTTTTACCTCTAGTTACTCATTCTTTATTGGATATAATTAATCTGTCTTTATTATCAGGATATGTACCACAGTCCTTAAAAGTAGCTGTAACTGAACCTCTTCTTAAAAAGCCCACTCTAGACCCAGAGGTCTTAGCCAACTACAGACCGATATCAAACCTTCCCTTTCTGTCTAAGATACTTGAGAAAGCTGTAGCTAATCAGCTGTGTGACTTTCTCCATAACAATAGTCTATTTGAGGATTTTCAGTCAGGATTTAGAGTGCATCATAGCACAGAGACCGCATTAGTCAAAGTTACAAATGACCTCCTAAAGGACTCATCTCTGTACTTGTCCTGTTAGATCTTAGTTCTGCATTTGACACCATTGACCATCAAATTCTTTTACAGAGACTGGAACATCAAATTGGCATCAAAGGAACCGCCCTAAGCTGGTTTAAGTCTTATTTCTTAGATCGATCCCAGTTTGTTCACGTCAAATGACCAAAGTTTTGTCATGGAGTCCACAAGGTTCTGTACTAGGACGACTTTCTATGTAATTTTATATATGCTATGCTTCCGTTGGAAACATTATTAGGTACTCTATCAATTTTTATTGTTATACTGACGACACCCAATTATATTTATCGATCAAGCCTGATGAAACCAGTCAGTTAACTAAACTCCAAGCATGCCTTAAGGATATAAAAAGTTGGATAACCTACAATTTTTTTATGTTACATTCAGACAAAACTGAAGTTCTTGTAATTGGACCCAAACACCTCAGAAACTCTCTTTCTAGAGACTTAGTTACTTTAGATGGGATCACCCTGGCCTCCAGCTCCACTGTAAAGAATCTTGGAGTTGTTTTTGATCAGGATTTGTCCTTTAACGTCCACATAAAACAAATTTCGAGGACTGCATTCTTCCACTTACGTAACATCGCTAAAATCAGACGCATTGTCTCTCAGGCGGATGCAGAAAAACTAGTCCACGCATTTGTTACTTCAAGGCTGGACTATTGTAACTCTTTGTTATCAGGCTGCTCTAATAAGTCTCTTAGGACTTTGCAGTTAATTCAGAATGCTGCTGCACGTGTTCTGACAGGAACCAAGATCAGAGATCACATCTCTCCCATTTTGGCTTCCTTGCATTGGCTACCTATTAAATCTAGAATAGAATTTAAAATTCTTCTCCTTACTTACAAAGCTCTTCATGGTCAGGCACCATCTTATCTAAAAGAGCTCATAATACCTTATTACCCCTCTAGAACACTGCGCTCTCAGGACGCTGGGTTCCTTGTGGTTCCTATAGTTTCCAAAAGTAGATTGGGAGCCAGAGCTTTCAGCTATCAGGCTCCTCTTCTGTGAAACAAACTACCTTTCTGGGTTCAGGAGGCAGACACGGTCAACACCTTTAAGAATAGACTTAAGACTTTCCTTTTTGATAAAGCCTATAGTTAGGGCTGGCTCAGGTCATCCCTTAGTTATGCTGCCATAGGATTAGACTGCCGGGGGATTCCTCTTCCCTCCTCTCCCCTCTGTCTCTCTCTCTCTGTCTGTGTCTGTCTTTTTCAGGGTTATGCCTAGTCAGGCACGGTATTGGTTGAAGATGCAGTCACATCTCCCTTACTGAACTCTCTCTCTCTCTCTCTCTCTCTCTCTCTCTCTTACCTTCTGTAAACATACATGTCTCATTAATCAGTCCCACCAGAATTTCATGATTTTTTTTTGTGATCAAAATTTTCTCATTTTTTGCCCCCCTTTTTTGTTGTTTTCTTTACTTTTAAACCACATCAAAAAGTCTAAACAGGCTTAATAAGACAAAAACAAGGCAGACAGATTGAGAAACACTGTTTCCTTTTTATTTTCTGTAAGAATCTTAACATTAGTGCTGGAGTGTAAAAACACATTTACCCCAGTACTGAATGAGGCAAGATAATTAACCAAAACAAACATCAAAATGGTTAGCAGTCACCCATATGCACAATGCACAAGTGATTTTAATGATCAATGGTATAATATGTACGAGGCCCCATTTCTTAAAAACAGTGTGTGTGTGTGTGTGTGTGTCAAACAGGTGGTGTGGAAGACACATCTATGGCAGAGCTGTTTATTTGATCTATTATGGAAAAGACATATGTATTGTGGGGAAGGGGCGGCATGTTTGGTTATTTTGCAATAATTGTGCGACATAGCAGGAAATATGCAGCCTCGCGAAAATATGTGGCATATTGCTGATTACGTGGTAATCCACGCGATCGCAAAATCACGAAAAACTGGAGGGACTGATTAATGCATGTTAATGCATGTCACTAACTGAACTTGTTCCCCGGAGTTTCTGTGCTCTGTCGTCCAGCAGGTTCTCGTGGACCGTGGCTGCTGCTGTGGTCCTGCATGACGTCCACTACATATATTATTACTGTCATTATTGCTGCCATATGTCCAATACAGTTTATAATTAGTTGATGATTTGCTGCTGCTGTGCTCGGTGTCTCTCTACTCGAATGCACAGTTCCACTGCTACTGTAATCATTTTTATATCATTGTAATTCTTGTCATTTTTAAATCATTCATTGTAATTCATGGTCTTTGTCAGTCATGAATTCATTGTCATTTTCATTATCATTCATTTTCATGTCATTTTATCAGTCTTAATTGTAATTGTACAATATGTAGTGTGTTGATTTGTTTGTACACGACATCTATTGCACTCTGTCCGTCCTGGGAGAGGGATCCCGCCCTCTGTGGCGTCTCCTGAGTTCTTCTACCTTTTTTTCTGTTAACGTTTTTTGTGGGCAAGTTTTTTCCTCACTGAACCGAGGGTCTAAGGACAGAGGGTGTCACTTCCTGTGCAGATTGTAAAGCCCTCTGAGGCAAATGTATTTTGTGACTTTGGGCTATACAAATAAAATTGATTTGATTTTAATTTGATATACATAGACGCCACATTGACATTCGACGTCGCCGCCATATTGGATGTGGCAGATCTGCCCGTAAACTAATACAAGGAAATGGACGTATTAGTTTACGGGCAGATCTGCCACATCCAATATGGCGGACCCGTGACGTATCGCGACCAACGACCAACCCGCTCAATGCGGCGTCCATGTATATATGTCTATGGGTGGCACCAGGTGAGCAGTCAAT
>NC_040011.1:19016370-19108595 GCF_000972845.2 Larimichthys crocea | reverse complement strand
TGAACCATGAACCTTCTTGCTGTGATGAACATTAACCACAGAGGTATAATTGAAGTTATTGGGGCTTTGGGAGGGTTTAGGCTGTGTCAAAAAAGGTATGATTACGCAAGTGATTAGTGCAATAATAGAAATTCATGAAGTATTAAGTTAAATCAGTTAAATATTAAACATATTTTTGAGCTGTCAAAGAGGGCCTGGGGTCTCCATAACCCCAAACTGATCATAACAATAAACATAAGCTTTTTAGTTTATAAAGCTTTGTCCACTTGCAACCCCTCATCATTCTTTGTACATGACCACTTCAACATAAGCATGATGTTCACCTTGTTTCATTGGAATTATTTTTTAAAGGCCTGAGGCTGAATATTTGATTCTGCAATATTTATACTGCGAGGGTCTAAGGACAGAGGGTGTCACTCCCTGTACAGATTGTAAAGCCCTCCGAGGCAAATGTACTTTGTGACTTTGGGCTGTACAAATAAAATCTGATTTGATTTGATTTGATATAAATAGACAGTGTTACATGAATAACCCTTATTATAATTATTATTATACCTCAAACACACAGTGTTGAAGATGATTACAGATTTTGCTTCCTTTAACATGTAAAATTAAAACAGCATATTAGAAACTCATCCTAGCCTGTGATATGAATGAAATGTCATTTTGTTTTCACTTAACTTATTTAAGGTGGTTTACCTTATGGATCAATACGCAATAAGCAAAATCAAGATCATCAAGAAGCTACCATGGTACACTTAATAATAATACTGGCACCTGCAAGATTTTATGGTAAACATCACAAAATATTCCAGCCACTGACTCAAAATCATGAATGAGTTATTATCAGCTGCCACTGGATAAAAAAAAACAGGAAAAACATTCAAGCTCTGCATTAAGGGACAGCTCTGGGGTTCTGTCATCTCATTGGACTCTGTTTGGGATCTTGGGGAGGCGGCCAATCAAGTAGACTGCAGATTAGAGTCCAATAGGAACTTCTTCCTCATCAACTGTGGCCAGTGGAATCTTCATCACAGGATTATTGTTATCACCATCATGGCCAGTGACAATGACAGTTCGATGACACTTCTGACTCATCTTGTGACAGAACATCCTGACTCCCAGGTTGGCAACCAGTGGACTACTGTATAGTTTTATATAGATGATATTGCTTGCAGTTTAGAAAATCAATTCTGTTGAATAAACAAGTGTGACATATTTTAGGTCACAACAGGTTCATAACATACACACTTTTCAAATGTACATGTCCAGACAGGCCAGATTGAGGCATAACATCCTGGGATACATGCCCTGCTGGCACCCCTTCCATCCTCCACAGCCCCTCCACAGCCCCTCTGGAGAATGATTGGGAGGATATCACTTTAACTGATGAAAGCAATAGCCTCCATCTCAGGGCATTACCTTGTTTATCTTTGAGCTGGTGACGACAGAAAGAGGAAAAGTTTCAAGCTTGGCTGCTCATTGTGGGCTGGGGAGATAGAGGCAGAGACACAGCAAAACAAAAGGCAGCCAGAGAAATTTGCATGGTGCTCAATTATACATTAGCGAACATCACTTGGCAATCTGTTCATATCAATTTAATTGGATTTTAATACTGCCTGTGATCTTGTTTCCTAATTAACAGCAGCGGCTGGCAATAAAGCAGAAGCATGCACCCAGCAACACCTTTGATCCGGGCCATATGGACTTGCTTGGAGCTCATTGGTAGGGGGAAGAAAAATATCAGTCACCTAAATATGGGCCTATGACAAGCAAGAGGAAAGGGGACTATGTGTGTGTGTGTGTGAGGGTTCATTGTTGTTGAACCCTGTGTGTGTCCATGCATGTGTGAATATGTGTTTTTTCTCACTGCATGTCTGCATTTATTTCTTTCTTTCATTTCTCTTCCCATGTGTGTTTGTGCATACATGTGTGAATCTATCTGCGTTGGACCTTGTATGTCTGTGCGTACATGCCCTGTGTGTGTGTGTGTGCCTCTGCCAGGGGGTGGTGGGATCAGCACGACCCCCAGATGGCGGATATCGCTCCTGCCTCGCGCCTTCATTGATTAATTTTTTCCCTGATTGGTTGTGATTACTGATAAATAAAACATGATCTGGGGATCAGATGCAAATCAGCTTTGGTGGTGGTGGTGGCGGGAGGGGCGGGGGGGGGGGCGGTTGATTGCTTTTTCAAATCTGTTTATTTCTTGCCCCACTGCCCTCAACTCTGATTTAGAGGGCAGAAAGAAAACTTGTTTGTGCTGGAACACATGTGAACTCAGGATAGCATCTTTGATCATGCTTATGACATTCTTTCTAAACACTTATTCATCCATTAAGGTCATCTAAAAATGATCAGACATGAATTCTGGGTGACACAATTATACCCATTGAGCGTTTTTTTACCAGGCCAAAGGTGAGGCCCAGGCCTTGATCTGTGGGCCTGTGTTTGAGGGACACAAACTTATGTTACTGAAATGTAAAAAAAAAGATTTAGGGGGAGCTGGCTGATACCAACTCGATAACAATTTCTTGACCACAGGTTATTCATTTTCTGAAATGTCTATGCTGTATCGTGTTGTCAGATATTGTGGATGAGCAGATTTTAGCAAGAGTACTTATCTGCAGGCAAGATGGCCGACAAGAGCGCCGCAATATATCCAATCCATACCGGAAGTCCAAAGCGGAAGTAGTTTCAAAATAAAACAAAAAAACCCCCCAAAAAAAGCACATTTACACCACAGACTGTATAGTTTACACATAACACAATCCCGTACATTTTGTGCAGTTACATGTTTATCGTAACATATAATTGACTGGTTAATTGTCCTGTCTGCCGCCATACCGGAAGTCTCAAGCGGAAGTCAGTTAATCGCCAAGCTAAAACTAAAATAAAAGATATGAAAACACGTACATTAACACCATGGACTGTATGCGTTACACAACATAATTCTGTGCATTTTTGTGAAGTTACATGTTTAGCATAACAGTGTAATTGACTTACAATGTTAACGTTTCATGGATTTACCTTCAATATCAGCGTTATGAATACAAATGTGAATTATGTTTGTGTGATGATGGTATTCTCAAATTAAATAGATACTATCACATTAGTAGTCTATATGGTAAATATTAATTTATGTTCATGTTTAATCGATTTACAAACATTGATTCAATATCAACATTATGAATACAAATGTGAATATTAATAGGACTGAAGAATAACTAAGATTAAATAAACTGAATTCAAACTAAATAGAGAATTAATAAAACGGTCACAACAAATGTCATACTTACTATCATTAGTTTATGGTAAAAATTTATTAAATAATTAATTTTCTACCCCTTATCCTGCACGAGGGTTAGGGTGATCTCAGCTGACTTTGGGCAAGATATGGTAAATATTAATTTATGTAAATGTTTCATCAACTTACAATTAATGTTGATTGTAAATATTAATATTATAGTTATTAGGCTAAACATGAATACAATGTTTCTGTGTGTTTGTGTGTATGTGGGGGATACTCACACGTCATTCACACTAGAACTGAAAAAATCATAATCATTGGTGGTCTCCATAACAATAGTCTATTTGAGGATTTTCAGTCAGGATTTAGAGTGCATCATAGCACAGAGACCGCATTAGTCAAAGTTACAAATGACCTCCTAATGGCATCAGACAAAGGACTCATCTCTGTACTTGTCCTGTTAGATCTTAGTGCTGCATTTGACACCATTGACCATCAAATTCTTTTACAGAGACTGGAACATCAAATTGGCATCAAAGGAACCGCCCTAAGCTGGTTTAAGTCGTATTTCTTAGATCGATCTCTTCACGTCAATGGCGTCAATGGCGCCGTACATGGCCGCCTCGGTGGGATCGAGCGCCCTCGTTTGTTTTGTTTTGTTCGTAAACTCTGTCTTCTGCCAAGATTTAAGGATTTCTCTAACAAGAGAAGAACTCCTGAACATCAAAGGAACAACTCCTGCCAGACTGATCCCCACTTTTCTGCTCCCAGAGGCAGAACTCGGCGACATACTGATCAACGCTACCCTCTGTATTGTTTACGCTCTGAAACGTCACCGAAGGCGCAAGAGGGGGAAAAACGCGCCGGGTCGCTCGTCCGCCTCAGAAAACGAGGTAACCTGCCCGCGCTGCCAAGTCTTTTCCTCTCTAACGTGCGCTCACTGTACAACAAAATGGACAAACTCCAGCTAACCATGGCGAAAAACAGAGACTTCCTTTTTTCCTCGGCGTTGTGCTTTACCGAGACCTAGCTGTGTGACCGCGGACTCTGTGCTCGACTTAGCCGGCTTCCAGCTGCTCAGAGCGGACCGTGACACAGCCCTCTCCGGGAAAAAGAAGGGAGGAGGTATTTGTTTTTATATCAACCGCGGCTGGTGTGTGGATGTGTCGGTGATTATGAGACATTGTTCCCCCAACCTGGAATCATTTTTCATAAACTGTAAACCCTTCTACTCGTCACGCGAATTCACGTCCTTTATTCTGGTCGGTGTATACCTGCCGCCCGGCCCCCTGGTTAAAGAAGCCCAGCGTGCGCTCGCAGACCAGATCATGAAAGTGGAGCGAACTCACCCGGATTCCCTAGTTATCGTCTTCAACAAAGGAAATCTCAGCCAGGAACTCCCCAAATACACTCTGTAAACCTGCAGTGAGGACATCCAAACAGTGGACCAGTGAGGCTGTGGAGGATCTCAGGGCAAACTTGGACTGCACTGACTGGGAAGTGTTTGCTACTGCTACAAACGGCCTGGATGAGGTCACAGAGGCTGTGACGTCGTACATCAGCTTCTGTGAGGACTCCTGCATACCAACACGTACCAGGGTGAGCTATAACAACGACAAACCCTGGTTTACAACTAAACTCCGAAGTCTGAGGTCTAAGAAGGAGGAAGCGTATAGGAGTGGGGACAAATTCAAATTCAAGGAGTCGAAAAAGTTGTTTAGCAGGGCGGTGAGGGATGCTAAACGACTGTACTCAGAGAAACTGAAAGACCAATTCTCTGCTAACGACTCTGCGTCTGTCTGGAGGGGGCTCAGGCAAATCAACAGCTACAAGCCCAGAGCCCCCCCCACCACCAACGACCCCCGTCTGGCCGACGACCTGAACAAGTTCTATTGTAGATTTGAAAAGCAATGGGAAAGTTCTGTAACACCCCTCATGCCACCGCAGTCCCCCTCCCCTCCCCCCACCACATCAACCATCAACACCAACGTAATGCTGTCTCTCTCCATTCAGCAAAGTGTTCAAGAGACAGAACCCCCCGCAAAGCAGCTAGGCCGGACGCTGTCTCCCCTGCCACGCTGAAGCACTGCGCTGACCAGCTGTCTCCGGTGTTCACCACCATCTTCAACACCTCTCTGATGACATGCCACGTGCCAGCCTGACTCAAATCCTCCACCATTATCCCCGTGCCCAAGAAGCCCAGACCATCAGGGCTGAACGACTACAGACCCGTCGCTCTGACATCTGTGGTAATGAAGTCCTTTGAGCGTCAGACATCACGGACCCCCTCCTGGACCCCCTGCAGTTCACCTACAGAGCCAACAGGTCTGTGGACGACGCAGTTAACATGGCCCTCCACTTCATCCTCCAGCATCTGGACTCCCCAAACTCCTACGCCAGGATCTTGTTTGTGGACTTCAGCCCTGCCTTCAACACCATCATCCCGGCCCTGCTCCAAGACAAGCTCTCCCAGCTGAAAGTGCCTGACCCCACCTGCAGGTGGATCACAGACTTCCTGTCGGACAGGAAGCAGCGCGTCAAGATGGGAACGCAAGTCTCTGACTCCCGGTCCATCAGCACCGGATCTCCTCAAGGCTGCATCCTTTCCCCTCTGCTCTTCTCCCTATACACCAACAGCTGCACCTCCAGTCACCCATCTGTCAAGCTCCTGAAGTTTGCAGACGACACCACCCTTATTGGGCTCATCTCTGGTGGGGATGAGTCTGACTACAGACCTGGTGTGGCCAGAACAACCTGGAGCTAAACGCTCTAAAGACAGTGGAGATGGTTGTTGATTTCAGGAAGGATCCAGCCCCACTCCCCCCCATCACCCTGTGTGACTCCCAGGTCAACAGGGTGGAGTCCTTCCGCTTCCTGGGCACCATCCTCTCCCAGGACCTCAAGTGGGAGCTGAACATCAGCTCAGTCATCAAGAAGGCACAGCAGAGGATGTACTTCCTGCAGCAGCTGAAAAAATTCAATATGCTAAAGACAATGATGGAGCAATTCTACACTGCCATCATTGAGTCCATCCTCACCTCCTCCATCACCGTCTGGTTTGCTGCGGCCACTGCCAAGGACAAGTGCAGACTACAGCGTATCATCCGAGCTGCTGAGAAGGTCATAGGCTGCAACCTGCCGTCCCTCGAGGACCTGCACACCTTGAGGTCCGTGAGGCGAGTGAGGAAGATTGTGGCCGACAACTCCCACCCTGGACACTCTCTGCTCCAGCTGCTCCCCTCTGGCAGACGACCAAAACCTTGCGCCACGGGAAAAGCTTATACCCCTCTGCAATTGTCCTCTTCAACAGGGCCAAGGACTCAGAATGACACTGTCGCTTCCATTAACACCCCCCAAAAAAAAAAAAAAAACGCCCCCCACCGCAATCGCACTGAACTTTGCACATGACACTTTATGACACTGATTTGCACTTCTGTACTGTACATATCAATTCCCTCCATATTTCTATATTTTACCCCTTATTTTATTTTTATTTTTCTATCTAGTTTATCTTTTTTTTCCATTATGTGTGTTCTGTGTATGCTCCATCCAGCCACAGTAATTCTGTGTTGGTGTAAACTGATAGCGAATAAAATTGATTCTGATCTGATTCAGACTGTGCAACTTTCTCACTACGTGTAAGTGGAGTTTGTCAAACGTCACGACAAACTTAAAGACTAAAATACCCACATGTATAAAAACCCAGCTACACCAGGTCCTGGCACACCTTCCCCTTATATATCATCAACGTGTGAACTAGCCGCTTACTTGCCTTCTCCTATAAATCACTATGCAAATCTTGTTGAATCCACAACATACAACGCTGCTGCAGATTAAAGCCAAAAAGGAAATGATTTATATATAGTGAGAACAGTTGTTGTTTCTAATATAATGCTAATAATAATAAATGCCATAACTACCAAAGCCAGCAATACTGCACAGCCTCGGCTTGAACGTCTGTCCCACACTAATGATCTCTGCAGGATGAATGAACTCATCAGTACAGCGAAGCCATGGGGCAACACATTTGTCAGACACATTTGTGCATCCAGATCATTTTCACATTGATGGAGTGAAAAGGCTTTCTCTTGACATGAGCAAATTCATTGTCCGATGTGTGCCCTGATAGCGAATGGAGTGCAGCATGATTGCTCTGATTACGTTTGGAAATCGGCTTGTCACTGCAATTGCATTTAATGTCGTAGTGTAGGGGAATTTTATGCACCTGGTTGACATACAGATGACACCATCCCATAAAGCTGGCATAGCCACAGCTCAGGATGATTGGGAGTACCCGACAGCTCGCTCAGCCAGCACTCTTTGGAAAGCCCCCATTCGAAGCAACCCAAGCTTGGTGAAGAAAAAGTCATCATTCGTTTAGATAATTGGCATGTTCAATGAACACACACTCCCCTCCAACCCTACCATTAGTGCCAAAGCAGCTATTGCTTATCAAGTAGGAAGATCATCAACACAACCTTTTAGAAGCCATAACTAATTTCCTACACACTGTTCACATCATCCATTGGAACAATTATGCATCATAAGCAAGCAGCAATGTCCATGGAAATGAAGCCCCGTGTTGAAGTGCTGAAAACTGTAATTCCTCAAGTGGCCACCTCTATGTAAAATGCCCAACTTCACAGCAGAAATCAACCTGGTTCCAGTTTTGGTCTCTCATGAATGGGGGGCACTCCTTGAATACTTGGAATTTCAACCCTGGAGTATTATTGGTGGATATAAGAAGACATGTTTTCTTTTTTTACTTAAAAAAAAAAAATCACTTTTAGGCTGCAAATTAATCAAAGAAGTTACCATCACTTCTGTCACTTGCCACTTGGGGAAAAAAAAAAATCCCAAAATATGGAACATTTATTTCCAAATTAACAATCAGACATATGTCGGTTACGAACTTATGACACTAATTGCATACCTCATGCACGTGATACAGTGCAAAGAATGTTAGGGTAAGGGATACAAAGAAAGTCACTTGATTCTGCTCCTTCATTGAGAGACGTGGGACACCATTTTAAAAGCCCATGGAAGTGTCCATTTATGGTTCCTCGCCCCATAAAGGTTAAGGCTTAAAATTGTGCAGAATTAACAGTGTGGCCACTTTGATTGACAGATAAGTGCCATTACAGATGGCATATTAGAGCACCTAGGCATCATTCGGCCTGTCTTAGGTCCACTGATGATCCATGTCTTTGGTGATATTTAGATTAGCCAAGAGGCAGGAGAAGCCATACAGCCAACATGGTGGAGGTGCCACATATTTTTGGCTTAAAAACGGCACTTCAGAAACCTATGAGTTATGTCACTCAGGCTTGTCCATTCTTTATACTGTCATTGATTACATGTTAGTGCATTTTCCCACCTGACATGGATCTGTGCACCTTGCCTTCTGGGCATCATGGATGTGCGTCTGCAACTGCTTTCTCACACACACACACACACACACACACACACACGGGGTGCAACGATACATACAATTCATGTTTCGGTTCGGTACTTTAGTGTCACGGTTAGATATTTTTTCAATACAAAAAAGAAAATTTCCATGCCTTTTTTAACTTGTAATTCATTGAAATTACCAACATTTTTTGTTCAAGTACAAGTACAGTTTTAAATAAAATTTCAGGGTCATTGTTACATCCACTAGGACTAACCCAGTCGACAACAACACAACAATCATAAAAATAAACAAAGTCTCAGTGGTAGTGAAAGAAAAATGTTTTATTATAACAAACAAAAAGATACTCAGGTGGGGTAGGAGGGGACAAAGTGATTGTGCCAAAAAAAATGAAAATATAACAAGACTAGGACGGTCTTATTGGAGCTAAAGAAAACAAACAAACAAAATGCCTAACTGGCTAACTAACAAAAGAACTTCTCAAAACAGTACAAAGGTGGCACAACCAATCATCTAGTGAGGTAACAAAAATGCCTATGCGTGTGGTAGTGTTAGTAGGCAGGGTTCGGCAACTAAGTTGGACGCGGGCCAATTTTTCCTGACAATTCCATCGCGGTCCATGACCCTGCGCGGGGGGGGGGGGGGGGGGGGGGGGGGGGTTCTGCGTCCTGATTGGCTGAGTGAGAACCGCACGTGTGTTCTGCGTCCGGATTATTAAGGGAGTACTGTACAAAAATGCGTGTAATAAGGTGTATAAAAGTGTGTGGTTAGGGGTTTTACGGCCTTAAACATAATTTTAAAACTTAAAAGATGATATTTTATATATTATATATTATTATATATATATATATATATTTATATATTAAAAATAACAACGTCATCTAGCGGGCCAGATATAATTGATGGCGGGCCAGTTTTGTCGTCGTACAGAGACTCACTCGTGCACCTCGCTCTGAATTCAAGGTGGCGATTTCATTGGCTAGATAGAAATCACATGGGTGTATGACTCTCACCGATTGGTTGTACCTTCCAATGCTTGTCAGTGCAGTGCAGTGCTTGGATGGGAAAAGTAATGTTTACGGCATGAAATAGACTCGCCTGTCAAAAAAAAAAAAAAAAAAATTCTACCATTAATCTCGGGTCCGGATGATATGGCGATCGGTCCGGATCCGGACCCCGGTCGCGGGTTGGGAACCCCGGGTAGGGTACCCCAACTTACCTGTCCCAAGTAAAAAACAATCTCCCGCCACTCTAACAACTCTGTAAGGTTCACAAGAATAAACACAGGCAGCACAAGCACAAGTAGAAAAAAGGAGCAAAGAGGGAGAAGCAGACATCCCAAGTCTCCCGGAAGTTCCGGGAGTCTCCCTGATATTAACAGTGGCTCCCTGATGCCCGCGAGCTAGGTAAAACATCCCGGATTTTGGATTACGCGAGAGAGATTAAAAAAAATGCGAGTGCGAGCATAAAGAAAAGATAGTACCTCGCGCATCATGCTCGGATTACTTTCAGTTACATTGCGCAGGCATAGGCGAGAGGAGGGGGGGGGGGTGGTGGCGCGTGAGACTGAGATACAATGAGCTACATGAAGCACCGTGCATGCATTCAAGCGAAAACTCTGTTCAGCGTGTTCTGTGTTCAGGCGACTGGTTGCGAGAGAGAGCGCGCCGATTGGTTTTGTCAGCAAAATACACCAATAAGCTTTCGTTGTGGGAGGGACTTCGATGTACTCTCTCCGACTTATTATTTATCACCACAGGTTTAAAAATTCTGTGTTCACTCCTTCAATCAATGCAGCTCGCGAAATGGCAGAGGGCGAATCCTCCAGTAAGAAAAAAAAAATACAAAACTCATTTTACAGCAGAGTATACGAAAGTATATCCTTGTCTTGTTAAAGTGAGGAATGATGACACCATGGCAAGGTGCACTGTGTGCAACAGTGATTTCAGCATTTCCCACGGCGGACTTAATGATTGCAAACGACATGTCGAGGTATGCCAAGTTCATCCCCCCCCCCCCCGGAATGACTTTTTGGAACTTGGGATGTCTGGAGAAGGCCGGCGACATCCTCCATTTTAAGAAGCCATCTCCTTCACCATATGCCAGCTGGGGAGGTGGGGAGCCAGTGATCAGCAGCAGCCTGCCTTCACAGGTGACAAGTATTTATACTGCAATCACCTAGTAAAAAAAAACTCAGGGAAGGGGACGAGAGACACAAAACACACACCTTGCGGCCAGGCACGTAACAGTCATACTTAACAAAAACCAAAGTAGTTCCAAATGCCAGATCTGAAGGATGGTGGAGGATCTTCGATTTCAGGTATTAGCCATATTGCAACGAGCTAGCTTCGCATGTAGCTTCTGTCTCAGCAGCTTGGTCTGAATGAATGTGGGAGGCGCAGCTGAGTGGATCTGCACTAAACAATGCAGCCTAAGGTGGAGCAGTCAAGTGCAGATCCACTGAGCTTTAAGCACAGAGCGCACCATCAGAAGTTGATAAATATTTTCAGATTTTGGTTTTTCTGATTTTAACCATTATCTACATAAATGGTCCAACTGTTATGGTGTATCAGCTGACAGTTGTTTGACAAATTGTATTCTTCATAGACCTATCACAGTAACTGGAGTGGAAACTCTAAGACAAGAGTTTGCTCACATTGTCACGTCACGTTTATTTTTTTAGATTCCACTGTGTACTGGAAAACCAGCGTAAACAACCTTTTCACAAATGTGCACTGTTTATACATAAAGCCCTGGGTGCTTTTTGGATTTTTGATTTTCTGCCTGCTCCCAGTTTGATTTGTTTGCTTGTTTGGACTGCCTCAGCATCTTGTCAGTCATTTGAGTTTTGTAGTAAAGCATTAGACTGCATCTAGTTCAGACTGAATTTAGGTTCTAGTATTCAGACATAAATGTTTAAACTTGAAGTGAAGAAACTAAATACTCAACACATCCTGAATTTCATTTTACAATGCAGCCTGATATTAAGACATTTCTATTAGGTAGAGGTTGATGAATTTATTGGTTTGGCAGATTAATCAGTGCCGATAGGGCATTTTATCATTATCAGAGGACCTTAATGAAAAAAAATAAATAAATAAAGAACGTTGACATGTTGAATACTTATCTGCCCACTGTATAAAACTATGCCTGTAAGCATATATTAATATGCAAGCTTGTAGCATGAAGAGCTACATGTTTTTTTCTGGATTTCAGATATATTAAGACGTCATCATGGGTTAACTCCGACAACTGGACCTAAGATCCATATCCTTCCACATGTATTACACTCTTAAGCAGTAGGTTAAATTGGCTTTTGTAAGGAGGGGGAGCCGTTCTTCACTCACAGTGGTCAATATCTCTCAAAACCTCGCACCATAGGTTTAATACATATTTTAACAATTTATAACCTACTTATTTATATCTCACACCAATTCACATATTGGTAATCTACACTGCAATTTGTAAAACTTATTCACAATATACACAATTCACATATTAACATTTTTTGTTTGATTTTTTTACATCCCATCCCAATTTACACTGTTATTTGCATTACTTATTTACATCTGACACCATAAATTTACATAGTTAATTACATCTGACACCATAAATCTGCATCAATCAAATCAATTGTTTGCAAAACTTTCTTACATGTGACAACATCAAACCAAATATCAGCAGTTGCCATTCATTACAATTAATTCACAACTTTCCAAATAGGACTGAGATCTCTTGTCTTCTGCCTTTCCTTTCTCTGTCTACATGCTATATGGTCTGCTGACCTCTGGGTTTAGCGCTTCTAGACAGTTAGTTAACTGAACGATTTTATAACTGACATTTTATGTTTCTGTGACTTTGTCACAGAAACCTTAAGGTGAAAAAATTAGGCATTTAGTTCCAGTAAGTTAACAATGACCTGAACATTTTGTTGTGACAGTACTTGACTCACCTTAAGGTTCCCACTGTCGGTGGTGCATCAGCAGCAACGTGTGTGTTTGTACGTGCCGTATGCAAGAATGTGCGCGTATCAGTGAAAACATGGACTGGAGTTTCATTGATTCAGGTTTTATATCAATAAAACAAGCGG
Organism: Larimichthys crocea; assembly: GCF_000972845.2. Classification (NCBI taxonomy): domain Eukaryota; kingdom Metazoa; phylum Chordata; class Actinopteri; family Sciaenidae; genus Larimichthys; species Larimichthys crocea. Next base: position 19,095,842 of record NC_040011.1, on the reverse strand, counting down.
GAACAGATTCAATAATGAAGCTCTGACACAGCGCTCTGGAAACAGCGATGAGTGAACTGACTGATGTAGCCTACTGATTTTTCACATGGTAAAAGAGGGGAGGTCAAAACTAATGATTTTAAAAAGTCGTGTAATGGTAGCTACGCTCATGATTATTATAAACTCCAAAGCAGAGGGAGCTCAGCTCCTGCTGGCTGTACTGCTGAGGTGAGGAGGCGGAGCTGAGCCCTGGATGGCTCCGGCCCAATTTAATCTCTGTTCTTAAGTTGGATCTTGTTGTTTCCATGGATCCTGTAACTGTTTAACATTGTCTTGAAACCCACTTGGGTATTGCACAGACAGTGCTGATTAATATGGAAGCACTCTATTTGACCAACTTTCTTGGACAGGACGATGGATTATATGCATCACAGCCAGGCACAAGGGAGGCTATTAATGTTTTATTAGGTGTTTTCTTTGTTTTAACTTGTAAATTAACATAACTTGTTAATAGCATGTAGCTGTTACGTTAGGTCTATGTTTTCTCGACAGTTTCAGGTCCACTTCTTTTTTCTCATGAATCCAGATAATGCACAGGTCCAGTTCTGTTGTTCTTCTCCAGGTCTTTGGGGTTTGGACTGAGGAAGACCTCTAGTGCAGACCAAACCACAGATGGAATTTTGGACAGTTTTTTGGTAGAAATACATGTCCAGTGGGAAGTTCAAGTTATTCTGTGTGTCCTGATTTGTAAAAGTGGACATCAGTCTACTAACATGTCACTTTTGTTTTGTAATATTTCTGCCCCCTACACATACACTGTTTACAGCAACTAGTTTCCAGTAGTTGTTTAAAATATAAAACATCCACATATATCATGTATTAGATGATATATGTTTCTTGAGAATATGGTACTTTAAGGAGAGGAATACATCCCTGAGCTGATTCATTCTTTTTATCTGTGTCATGATGACCATTACCTGGAGGTCAGAGTCTCTTGTGGTGCAAAGAAAAAAAAAGGAAAGGACAACAGCAACTCTCCTGTCAGTCCAGTCCTGTCCAGCCTGGGGGTTTGGTAGTATGTGTGTTTGTATATAGTCTCCAAGAGAAGGCTGCATCAGGTATGGAGACCATGTCTTAATTCATGGTTGGGTTTGAGCACGGATGATATAATACTCCAACAAAGAGAGGGTGGACTATAGGGAGTATGTTCTATTTTCAGGTGTGGAAAGTACATGTATTCCAGTACTGTAAAAGTTTATACATAAAATATTTTATGTCAGTGTTTCCTTTTTTTTTTCTTTCTGTTTTGTCACACAGACCATGATGCATTTCACGGTCTGACTGCATGTGGAGCAAACAAGAATCACATGGTCATTTGTCTTTGAAGTGATGTCACTATGAAGTCACAGTGGCTGAAAGAAAAAAATACAGAAAAAAAAAACTTTAACAACTAAACTATCCAAAGAAAAGAAAAATACAACAATGAGCATCTTCATGTGTTTTTGTATTACTGATGTGGACTAACCCACAGAACAGAATCATTTTAACAAAAAGTTGAAAGCGTTTTTTCAGAGGAGTCATTCGTGTTTATTTTGTATTTGTTGTACTCTGTGTATTACAAGGCCCACCAAAGAATGGAAATTGCTTTAGCCTAATCTATAAATATTGTGGTATGTGTCATTGGTTCATTTACTTGTCCCTAAACAAATAAATATTTCATAAATAGTTGCTGTTTAATGCTGCAGAGTGAAAATATATTATATGCCCAGCCTACTGATCTGGTGGCCTGCAGGCCACACTGAGCCCAGAAGCTTCCAAACATACTGTACATAAATCATATAAATTACGTGAGTCACCTCATTTTTATCATCATCAGATACAGGTGGGATGTTTACAGAGATAGCATACAGCAAATATATATTTTTTTATAAATCGATTAACTGTCTCTAAGAACTTTTCAAAGCATCTGGCTAATGACAGTCACAAGTATGGAAGTGCTCCACTGAAAATGTCTCTGTCAACCCTGAAATGTAAAATTGACAATGAACGCGCTTGTTTAAACCAGTCTGGACTGACACGTATTTGTTTAATATAACTGTGATGCCTCTCCAAATGCAAAACCAATGCATTTAATTTGCAATGAGTGCTTTGCTGTAGTAAAGAATAAAATACTCAGAGGCACCACACAGAGAAACGTCAAATTTCCAAGACAACTTTACAAAGGATCACAGGAGAGGGACAGTAAAGAAACTAAAATCGTACAGTCGGGCCAGATTTATCTTTGTGCAGCCACACATGGACCAAGAGGGAGTTACAGCACATTTCCTTCATGTGTCCTGGATCTCGGCAAAGAGCAAAAGACTTTTCCAAGATTTGAAATTTTAGCCACAGATGTTTGTAAAACTAATACCACACAATTATATGCATATATGTATGCATATGTGTTGGATTGTTGGCAGGCAAATGTTGAACCGTTGTGCACCCCTTCAGAAAATGATGATGATTTACCCTTCGTGCAAAAAATGTTCCTAAAAAGTCCCTTTGCTCTGTTTCTCGACCTTGGAGCATTGATGGAGGAGACATTCAAGATGCTGCAAATAAGGGTCTGTGACCACCTTCAGGACCTCTGACAGCTGTAGATGCCAACAGCCTTCAAAAGAAAAAAGAAATGACCAAACAAAAAAATACAAAAAAATTATAAATGAATGCAAATATTCTTCCTCAACACAAATGAACTAAATAACCCATGGCTCTATCAGAAAATAATGTGTATTGAGTAACAACAAAATAAACTGCAATGTGAACATACCTTATCCGAGTTGTGGACAGCACTTTTGTGGTGGCTGTAGTCAGTCACAATGCTTCTTCTTTGGTCCTTCCTTCACTGCTGGCTCCCTGTCTTTGGTGCTGACCAGCAAGACATTCCTCCACCTCTTTGGCATGTAAGATACATTTGTATGGGGACGATTGAAGGCAAACACTAAGAACAGTGGATCTCTCAGCCGGGTCTGGAGTAGCTGCTGGGGGGAACTCTGGCTTGTTTTTTTGCAAGGTGCCCACCAGGGTAATTTTCCTCTTCCGTAGCTCCTCCGCTAGCAAAAATTAAGTAAAGCATTTATCCATTGTGACAGTGTGGCCCTCAAGTTCCTCTGTTAACTCAAGGACCACCAGCATCCACTGGTTAACCTCTCTCTCCACTCTATACCCCCTTTAACCCATACTGCCTGAATGAACAGCATCCCTTGAAAGAGACCAGCTGTTCATCAACCCATACTTCCCAGCCTGGATTTAGAAGGGGGGAAACAAAACAATAGGTAGAAGCACATAAACCAGGTGAAAATTACCAAATCGGAGCAAGTTAAAAAAAAATCTGGTGGACCAAACACTCCATTTCTGAAATACTCCTAGTAAACAAATCAGCATCACAGCCATGGCCTGACAGGAAAATGCCCGCTAGGGTTCCACCATATGGAGTTTGATGAATCCAATCAGTGCATAGAGGCAACATACTTCCATACCACTGTTTGTTTTTTTTTCCCCCATACACATATATCACATAATTGCCTGCTATCCTTGACATGTCACATGTCCAACACAATGAAGCCAAGGACTGATTGTGCCCAAAGCACATCAAGTGTATAACCCTGGCCTGTGTCAGGACGGATAGATTGGCAGTCTGATCACACCTGCCTCACTCTGTAGTCATTCATTTGACATTCAAGGTCTTCAGCACACCAACAGTATCTTATATACAGGGGTGTCCTGATGAATACATTTTGTTTGGTTTATTGTATTTTGTTCATTGTTCTGTGTTACACATGTTTTCTTGATGCAGGATCAGACATTGATCTGCTGATGGTCTTAACGGCTTCAAATGGACTCATGCTACTGAATCACAATTGATCGCTTTGTGAAACTCTGAAAAGCACACAAAATGAAACATTGCCATTACACCTGCCAGTAACATACAGCTACAGCTGTGCGTAATATGATTTAGTTCACTGGTCTGCAACCAAATGCCATCGAGAGTCAAGTTAATCAGTGAAATGAGTTGTGTTGTCTCGATAACAAATTCTTGTGTAAACTGTTGTTATAGCTGAATTATGTTCATACCTTAAATTAAAATGTGACTCCAGTGTGCACTGAAATTGGATTTTCCATGCCCGCACCCAAATAAAAATGACTCTGCTTGTTTTTTTTCACTGACATTCTTAATAAAACTTTGTTGCTTTCTGGGCACATTTATTGTAAGTACCATCTTGTTACCATCTAATTATTGAATCATCATTGTTCAAGAATTAGGTTATTTCCTCTTAAGTGCAATCTGTGATGTCTTCTAGAAATGCAGATAAAGAGGGAAATGCTGTAGATCACAAATGGTCAGCTGAGCAAGCATTAAACCAGTAAAATGTTTTGTGACTAGGGTTTCATGAGTTTCTAGTAAATAATAAATGTTTGGTTGCACCGGTTTGACCTGTGGTTTCATAAAATAGAGTCCCTCCTTGCACTCCTTAGCCCTGTCTATAAATTACCCAATATAGGTAGCAGCCTAGATGTTTTTCTCTCTGTGCCCCATGACAGAAAGCTCTGTGCAAGAGAGGAAGGTACAGTGCAACAGTGGAGAAATGTTGAGAAACTTTATCGGGAAACCTTTTCTTGTGTATGAACCTGTACCTTAACCCAAGCACTTCTGGGTCAACAAAATGCCTGTCTTTGACACAGAAGACTCCTGTTCACTTCCCATTTCATAACAACAGTTAAAATTGACAACATTTTGGTCAAAGGGTAGAACATTGCTTGAGTCCCACTGCTACAGCTAAAGTCATGTGTGTTTCAGTATGATAGCCATGGTGTTATGTGATACACAAAATACTTTTATAAGCTGGAATTATACATCTATTGGAAATGCTTCTCCTGTTCATCTCCCATATGGCCACACATGTAGCTGTAGTTTTTATAAGTATGCCAAATTGTAGTACTCTTCTTTAATTTCCCAATATACAATATCACATACATTTTTTTTAAAAAAGGTACCATGGGCGACCCTTTAAAAAGGCAGCAAAATTATTGAAAAATCAGGTAATCCTTAATGAGAAATTTCCAAACAAAAAAATTAATGGAGCTGGGAACTTGATCTTCGGTCCACCCATTCCTGTGACATGTGAGCCTTGTCTGGTGAAAGCATCCTGCATCACTGACAACTGCAAAATATGTTACTCTCTATCACTAACGTCGGGTGAAAATCACCTGAACGCGTGCCTCTTGAAAAAAACCTAGATGGGAGGAGGGAAACAAACATACCATTAATGACATCAGTGAGCAGCCTGAAGCTACCCAAGGACCCATGCAACTCAGACAGCAGCAACACAATGAAAATCACGTGACAAGAATTGTGTGTGTGAAAATCACCCGACATTAGTGTTCTAGGTTTTGAGTCTTGTTTATCTTGTATTGCTGTCAACTCTAAGAAAACGGGTAACTCTTAATGATTCCATAGTTAGGACATAACCAATGCAAATGTGTTTCTGAATAAATTTGAGGATAAAATTAAAGAATAATTAATAATATGATTTGAATGGGTGAGTTGAAAAAATTCACCCTCAGTACAGTTGTCATGAATGGGGAAATTAGCTAAAGAGAGTGTGAGGGCTGGCATCTACAGTTAAAGCACCGCCCTGTCAGGTGGGGCCAGAGGTAGCTCCCCGCAGGTGAGGGCAATTAGTACCTCTTTGTCTGAGGCCTGGTTGTGTGGCAGGGTTGCTGTGAGGGAGATTGAATGAGAAAGATGTGTTATATTGCTTTATGGGAAAACTAATGAGGACTTTTGTATATTTAGTTGTGGTGTAACTGTCCTGAGGTGATCCAGATGGAGCTCTGTGGTCCTGTGTTGAAAAGGAGAAAACTCAGCTCTTCCCTGTTTTAAAGCAGAGTGAAGCCCGGCCACTATGGTGTTGCTTTTCAGCCAAGCCCCCACATTGACTGAGGTTTAAGGCCAGACTGCTGCTTTGCCTGAGCCAGTTCACCAAGGCTGTTGACAACTGTGTTTGACTTATACAGTTGAACTACTATGTATATGGCTGAAGATTACCCCCTTTATATGTATATGTTTGATTGCACCTTACTGACATTTGTGAACCTGAACCAGCTGAATCTCTGGGTCTTGTTTTGTTTATAGGCAAAGTCTGGGGGATGACCTGCGGGGAGTAGTCGTGGGATATGCACCCTTCCTTGCATGCAGTGTGGTAGGTGTGAAGTGTAGTGGTCACCTCACTGGATTGTAGGTTAGTTTGTCTTTGCAGTGGTTGCAGTGATTTGTGTGCACACGTGGTGGTCCCTATTTGGGTCTGTGATAGAATCTCCCCTAAGTAAGTACCCTGTCCTGCCTATTATCGTAGCAATTTTATCCTCTGTATTTCATGTTAAGCCATTTGCTATTTATATATTAGTAGTTTTAATTATTTTAGTATTGTGAAATAAAATAATTTGGACTAATCTGGCAGTTTCTCCTCTTGTTTTACAGGTCCATTGCAATAGTTCTCTTTTTTTAAAATAAATATTCCTTGACTTGAACGCACGTCTCCCACTCTATTTGAACCCTTTAAAACTTGTGTCCACACTCAGATGGTTGGTATCTAGGGCTGATATAGCCCTCTTCTGTCTATTTGCCCCCCTTTGTAACCTGGGTGGTGTCACAAGAGCAAAACTGTTTTTTGTACCAGGCTGTACACATGTTTGCTGCGAAGGTGGACATTGGGGTCTTATGGAGACTTGTTCCGCAGCCAGCATTAAGTGGACATTTGAGGAACTGCAGTACATAGCAAGTCCGCATAGGCTTCACTTCACAGCCACAGAGAGCCACAAATGAGTTTGTGCGCATTCACTTACGCGGTTTAATGCACGTCCTGTCACACGTGTACTGCTCCTTGTCAATTAGTGATGGGAATTCTGGCTCTTTTTAGTGAGTCGGATCATTTGGCTCAGCTCACCAAGAAGAGCCGGCTCTTTCGGCTCCCAAACGGCTCTTCATTTTACCACTTATACCTTTTTATAATTCAGCCAAATTTAGCACTGTTTTGACTTGTGATTTGTATTTGAACACGTATAACTTAACCAATTGCATTTACAGTTGTATAATCCCTCTATTACTCTCTGACCCAATGAATGCATTAACTTGCTTGAAGAACCACTCTGCTACACAAAGCTGATAGAAATGAGGAGGGTTGGAAATCACTTGCAATCATTTTAGCCAAGTCTTCATCAGTTCTGTTCTGTCTTGCTGGGGTTATTGGCTAATAGAGTTCTGTGTTGTTGGTTGTCATGCACCTGATGCATGCCCCCCATGCATCAGGTGCAGCAACAGGTGGAGTAGTGGCACTGGCAGAAGCAGGCATGCTAGTCTGCCTTTTTTCTTCCAACTGAACTGCTGGATGCACAGTTCTCATGTCTGCGTAGGTTGTTTGTGGATCCTGCTAAAAAATTCTGCATTGTGCCTTCATGTTTTCACAACTGGCAAAATGCATCCAAATACTACTTCATTTTCTGTTGTCACTCCTCTTTCCACCTTCACTCTTCTCTCTCCTTCAGCGCGTCTCCCTCCTGTCAACCATCTCAGCGCTGCTACCCCCGCCCCTCCCTGCTTGGTATGGTGGTATGATCCTTGTCAATCCTCACATGATTGGTTGCACAGCATGCATGTGACACCTGTAGCCACCGGCTCCCATTGTTCACTTAAAAGAGCCGGCTCTTTGAACTGGCTCGTTTGTGACTGACACATTGTCAATGAATGTCAATTTATGTGTGTGCCGCTGTGTGCGAGTTTATGTAAGAGAGCTGCAGCTTGTTGTGTCTGATAAGTTTGTGTGCCCCTTTAATTAATCATGTAGCTACAAAGCATCAAATCATTTAGCCTAATACTCCATATATTCATTTGTCCCACACATACCGTAATGGATTTAAAGTGTTTACATTTAGTACAATATCTCCCTAATGTCTGAGGAGAATTAAAAAGGGAAATCACTCATTTGGCTTTATCACACTCATTCATCATCAATCATGCATCCATCGCCCATCTTTACGTAGCATATTGTCTCTGTCCTGTGATAACCACGTATCTCCAATACATCACCTGTTTGCCCAAGTAGCCAGGAGGTAAATTGAGAAGAAAACACTTCCTCCCAGGTAGCATAGATAAGAGTGTGTATTGCAGTGTATCCAGTGTAATCCAAAAAAATGCACTTTAATAATCTCACTCTCACAATTTAATCACCAACTCCACTTAGTTGACTTAGTTGAGAGCAGGGGACCACACACCTAACTCTGCATACATAATAACACCAAAAGTAAAGTTACACATAGAGTCAGTGCCCAGTTCCCTCTTCTTAAGACACAAACTGTAATCTATCTAATAACAGTTTATTTCACATTACAATCTACACAAAGCATCAGCTGTGACATTTTCTGAACCCTTCTTGTGCTGGATTTTCTTAGTTTATAGTTGTACATGTGGGACCAAAAAGATGTGTGGGTTATGATCTGTTAAGATTACAACAGGCATGGAATGACTGAGTTGACTGCTCAAAGGATGAAGAAGAAAAGTTCCTCCTGTATAACCTGCCATCCCAAGGAACCTGCAACGGGCTCTACCTTTGGACATTATGCTATGACGGAAACTTTGGCCTCTATTGGGTGCACCAAGCCTTGACCCACCTGCCTCCCTAAGAAGGTGACAGCTTTTCCAAATTCACCCTAAAGGATATGAATCTGGAACAGTAACAGTGCTTACTTTGCGAAAGGCAGTTATAAAACAAAGATTTAACCACCAACAGATAGGGAGACTTGAACTAGGCATGGCTAAACCATTATGTAAATGACACTGTACCTTTTGACATCTGTATCATCTTGGAGAATGGTGGCTCATAAAAAGTTTTTTTTTTTTTTTTTTTACAGAGTACAACCTTGTTGTTACAATCTTCCAGTTTTTCAAAAAGGTTTATAGAGATACATGATTTTCACTTGATAGCAACATTCAGGAAAAATTGGCATCTTTTCCACCAGTTTTGACAAAACCTGTTCTGTAGATACCAATATATTTAAACATATTTTCTCCTCATAGCTTAAAAGGACAGTTTGATGAAATAGTTTCTATTACTTATGCATAGTCTCCAGCTGTGATGATAATGAAACCCTAGAACATCGTGTGCTTTCAGAGTGATCCCAAGCATATGAATGAAAAGTATAATTCGACTATGAATCAATTCAGCAGATGCCAATTTCAAAATCTCTGACAGCTTGTACTCTAGTCACCTTCTCGTAAGTATGTGCCATGTCTTCGCCATGTACTCCTTGTTATTCCAAATATTCAAAGCAGGAACTAATGGAAGGATAAAAAGCTCCATCATTTCCATGTAATCATTTGTGCAATCAAGTCTTAAAGATGCGCTTCAGGCTGGCAGAGAAGTTACAAATCTAAATGATGATGTGTAATTTTGCTGATGAACATTGAAAAGTACTGTATGCACATAAATGAGACGAGCCTTCTGCAATACATATTTAGTGCTGGCAGTTAGGAGTGGGACATTATTTTGAAAAATTAAACTCTAAGATGTGTTTTTTGTTGTCAGAGTTGTCAATCTTTTGCTTTTTGTATATTTTTTTCTTACTCCTTACTTATGTTAAGACAAAGTGGGAAATGTCTCATGTGTCAGTTTAGGTTAGCAGCTGTTAGCTGGAGCATTAAAATGTTCTTAGCGTGCTGGGCTTTGTCTTAAATTAAAGTGCCAAAGCTCACCACATGAACATGTGTGTTTTACCTATTTTTAATCAGAAATGTAAAAATGACTATTAGATTTTTAATCTAAAAAATGGAAAATTAAATGAAAATTAAATTCAGTTCAGTTCATTTAATTGTCAGTTTTGTAAAAAATAATATTTAAATTTGTAAGATTTCCTAGTCCTGGAATGTTCACAGGAAAATGGAAAATAGAAAATCAGAAATATATATTTATTCTATTTTATTGGCTTATCTTTGGCTGCCTGAGAGGGTGATTCTAATAACTCAACTCAACTTACCCCTGACTGCTTATATTGCCTATTGTCAGGATAATTGTTACTCCTGCATCAATGAATTAATCCATTCATGGCCATGCACATATCCATATGTTTTTTTTTTTCCATAGTTTTTAAATATTAAATTGGATTTGCTTTGGTATTCTGGACTTGTAGTTAAGCACTCTCATGATATTCCCATCAGCTATTGTGATTCTTTTGTGCTTTGTGCTAATTAGCAAATGCTGGCACGTTAACAGGCTAAACTACACAGTTAGCATTGTCCTTGTGAGCCTGTTAGCATGCTGACATTAGCTTTTAACTCAAAACACAGCCTCACAGTGAGTTTCAGAGAAACTGAAATTGATTCATAAATTAATTTGACACAATCACTGCAACCTTTGGTAACAAAACACTTTTACCTTAGGGATTTTTCCAGATACCTGCTGTGAGAAATTAAGATTTCATTGAGAATGCAATCAATAGTTTAACATAAATATTATTTGTTTTTTTGCCCAAGAAAAAAAATGTTCCAGACCAACAAGTTTAATTATTTAATTTTTGGGATTTTTTTATTTCATTCACAGGAGTTCCTGGGAAAATACTGTGAATACTCTTTCTATCCTTCCATGAAAAGTTTTTTGAAGCATAAGAAACTATTCTTTCTTCTCGTAAATATGTTCTGTCTCCCATAAACTGTTGTACTGAAGGTTTTTATTAATTTTGCTAACTTTTATCCTCTGTTTTTGATCTAAATGTGCCAGAAGTATTTAGTATGGTCTCAGATGACTCAAACCATGAGTCAGTCTCACCTAACACTGAGGACAAGGCGGCTGCATATTAGTCATAGCTGTAGATTTGTGGCTAATGCCTGTGTGCTTCTGAAGCAAAAAGCTGCAATCTGGTAGAAAATGATCTCTGTGAACCTTGGTTGTTGTAAGGACAACATTGTATCATGTCACGTCAAGAAACTTACATGTTACACATTTAATTGTTCTTCTAATGAATTGTTTTCTTTATTTTCTGCAAAGCAAACCTCTTATAGACTGAATCACTGGTTGGTAGACTGTGACCTTTCAAAAACACAATTTCTTGTGGCGTTAAACAGTTGTGACGGCCTGCCCCTCTGTCTGCTTATTGGCTGTGTGACTTCCCTGGGTGGCGGTTGAGACAGGTCGTCAGGCCAATTTGCCTCACCTGTGGGTGTATGGGGAACTGGAGATTTAAGGGCTGTCTAACCATGTGTTCATGCTCTCGCTGCCTGCAGACTGAGACTTGGTTTCAGGTTTCCACCTGCCATGGGGAACTAAGTATTATTTCCTCCTGCATTCAACACTTCACACAACATACTCCACTCATCCATACACTGCATACATGACTGACCCTACTTTTGGTTTATTTTTATCTAAGTTTACCTTATAAAGTTAAAATGATTTACAAATAAATTAATTTTTTGATTTGTTATTTTATGTGTGGACTTCCTTATTGCCACTAACTGGCCCGGTTTGTGACCCAGTGTCAAACAGTGTCTTTGTACTGTTATCAGTGTTTTTTTGACATTCAGTGCTTGAAGGATTCCGCATCGTCAGTGGAAAACTAAAACTGGCAGTCTTCTGCGTGTAAGCAGACCAGTATTATGAGTATAACACTGGATTTCACTCTTTTAATAACCAGTCCGTGCTTCCCTTTTTACTTTCTTTATATTTCCCAAAGGCAGTACCAGGCAGTTATCAGGCAGGTGAAAAACCTTTAAATAACAAACACAGAAAAGAAATTACCTTGTGCTATTGCCAATACATGAAATAAATACAGAAAAATACACATTCATAATTATGAATGTATTTATCTATAATATTTTTACCAGTGTATTAATTAAACATTCCTTACCGTAGCTCTTTTATACTTACATTACATTATACAGTCTTTTCAATGATCTTTTTAAACCAATGAAAATACTATTTTTGTACTTTTTATCTTTTTTATTATTAGGGTGGCAGTAGCTCAGTCCATTGGAACTTGGCTTGGGAACTGGAGGGTGGCCGGTTCAAGTCCCGCATGGACCAAAAATATGGAAGAGCTGCCAGCACCACTGCCGAGGTGCCCCCAACTGCTCGCTGGGCGTTCCTCAGAGGGGCTGCCCATCACTCCACCATCTCTCTCCACATTTGCATGTCTATGCCCTTGTACTGCATGTGTCTCTGGGTTAAAAATGCATGTAAAAAATAAAATAGAGTGAAAAAAAGAATTTCCCCATCAAGGGATTAATAAAGTATATCTTCTTCTTCTATTACTTCAAAGTGAGCAAAATTTAACACTAAATTCAATTAGCAAATAAACACACATTTATATAATTCAGCAGAAACTAGCTTTTAACCAGCTTAGGTGAGCATAAAACGAAGCATGAGCTGGCATGAGCACAATTTCACAGTGGCAGTGGCGATGGATGGTTGACCCTGCAGGTGCTCTCCTTTCTTCTGTTCAGGCCTGGTTCTGTTCTTCCTTTGGCTCTTGTCTCTTTGATTTGGCTCTTGTCAACGCAGCACAAAAAAAATGCCTTCTTTTGCATCTTGTTGATTTCCCTGGCAGTGGCAGCTAGTTCCTTGGCCGACTTGACTGGCCACTTATTCACTGTTATGCCATAAAATAGCCATGCAATAGATACTGCAAATAATGTATAGTTTTATTTTTTGATGGTGTCCCAGAAAGATCACTTTTTGCTTCACCACATGAAATCACACCACGAACATGGAGCTAAATATGGACTGACTTGGCATTTCCTATCCTTTATAGAGGAAAATCTAATGACCCATTTGTGATGTAATATGGACCCAATGAGAGTTGGGGTTAGGCTAAATTTCAGTGCATCCAATCAAGAAAACATACTGCATATAATGGTCTGTAAAGTAAATTATTTTCCACAGCATTGGTATGACCAGAGGTCAAGTGCAACCAATTAAATTTTGACTCTTCCCAACAGGTGAGCCACTTAGACTGTCACTGCAAATGCAAATATGTACGCTGTGAAAATGTTTCTTGGCAGAAGAGCTCAGAGGTCACGTCTGGCTAAGCAAAGTACATTTTCTCAAATGTGTGCGTTGTTGGTTAGAGATGGAAAAACCAAGACATATGGCATAAAGTCAATGCAATGTGTGCTGGAGTATCCACATTCAGATTTCAATCCCTTTATGCAGGGTGATGTGAAATGAATAACAACCTAAAATAAAACTAGTCTAATCAACCCTTATTGCAAGACTTCTTTTCCCAAATGTATTTTTCCTCTTGTGCCTTCCAACTCATAAACGGTGCCTGATGATGATGACGCATCTGTGATGCCCTGTAGAGCTATTGAAAACACACTATCTGATCTCACTTTTCTTAGGTGGTTTTATAATGAAGTGACACCTATGGGTTCCTTTGTTGAGCTGGTGGTAATTGTGTTCAATTATTTCTAAAAATAAAATCCTTATTTAATTCAAGGCCCTTCTTCTTCTTATAATTATTATTATTGGACAATAACACATTTTTCACTGACTCAGTGGCTTGGAAGTATCCACGCTGGACAACAGGAACATATGGGGTGCCTTGGGATATCTTTCCTGTATCACATCCCTTAGATGACACTTTCTAACAGACCAGATGGACTGGCTTCTCAAATGTTAATTAGCCTCCTACAATCATTTGGGAGAAAGACTTGAGACGTGATTTATGGGGCATGTCAGATGTTCTGGTACTCTTGGTTTGTTCAATAGTTCTAGGAGTAAGTTCATAATACTGCCACTAGTGGGCAGCGGTCTCCCTCTAGAGACTCAGGAGTTAGCTTCAGGAAGCCATGTTTTTAGATCTGCAGGAGGCAACACAGAGAACAGCGCTGCATGCTGTCTGTTAACATGAGCAAATAACTGTTTACATCCTATGCTATACGGAGCATCGTCGGTATGTATTATCATTGTAATAATGTTTAATTACAGTTCATTATTTGTCACTACAAAAGGTTGTTTGTGAAGTTTAAGGAAAAATGCTGATTCTCAGTTAATTTTCACGAGGTAAAATGGCTACCAAGCTAGTCGCTACCGATTTCATTTAATATGTGCTATGTGTATAGTCAGTAGTCAGGAGTTCATACTATAGTAAAAGATTGACAACATGTTAAAAATAAGAAAGTTATGGTTAATTAGAGTAAACATGACGGCCCCGCCCTCTATGTTGGGGGTGTGTTATTGGCAGGCTGCTGGTTGGTCTGCTTTGAATCTCGTCTCCTCTCCCGTTCTTGGTTACAGTCCGGCTCGGGGCTTGACCGTTTCGTTAACCCAGTTGATTTCCCCGGAGCTCAGGTAAAAGCCTGTGGGTGGAGTTTCATGGGTTTTGTGAATGAAGGCCAACGGTTGTAGTATGACAGCAGCACACAGCTGTTGCTGGTTAAGGTGATTGTTGAATGAACGCTCAACTGATCGCTCGGGAGTAGCGCGGACGAGGGTAAGTGTTTGTGATTGTTGAAGCCGCTGCTGTGTGCACCAAGGTAAAGGTGGGCCTGTTGGTCGGGTTTTTATTAATTTTCTTTGGCTGTGGCTGAATAGGGAGCAGACTGAGTGAAGGTGAGTGGTGATGAGCAATGGCGAGTGTGGAAGACTTTGTGAGAGAGCCATCAGAGGAGCTGCTGGAGGGCTTCTCACGTGAACAATTGGTCCGCATTGCAGAATTTTGACCTGGATGTCGGTGATTAAAGAATGAAGGAGAACATGAGGGACATTATCAGAGCTAATTTGTCTGTCAAAGGGTATTTCAAAACACTGACTGCTGGTCCTGTGGGGGACAGTGTTAATAGTATGTCTGTACAGGATGATGCGAGTTTGACGTTTGAGCAGAGGAGAGAGTTGTTGCGCCTGCAGACGGAGATGGAGAAACTGGTGGTGGAGAAATTGAAAAATGAGACTGAGCTGAAAAGGCTGGAGCTGGAAGAACGTAGGCTGAGCTTGCATGCTGGAGGGGCTGCGCGTGACCTTGTTGGGGGTTCCAGTTCATCATTCAATGTTGGTAGTAATCTGCGGTTAGTCCCTCAGTTTAGTGAACGAGACCCCGACACTTTTTTCTCCTTTTTCGAGTGTGTAGCTGAGAGCAGGGGCTGGTCTGACTCTGATCGTACTCTTTTGTTACAATGCGTAAGGCTCAGGAAGCTTACTCTGCTCTGTCGGTGGCGGAGGGTCTATCTGACGGTTAAAACTGCGGTGTTGAAAATGTATTAATTGGTTCCTGAGGCCTACCGCCAGAAATTCAGATCCTGGGAGAAGTCTGGCAGGCAAACTTATGTTGTGTTTGCCAGGGTCCCTTTTTTTGGTCGGTGTTGCACAGCTTCAGAGGTTGACACATTTGATGTCTTATGTGACATGATTGTATCGGAAAAATTCTGTTCCCAGCCACATTGCAGTCTATATCAGTGAGCACAAGGTGAAGACTGCCGTCGAGGCCACTGTGTTGACTGATGAATATGTGTTGACACATAGGAGTGATTTCCGAGCTCCTGAGTCGGGTGTATATCGGGGCCCAGGTCAGTGGGAAGAGAAACAGCCTACACCATGGTAAGTCTGAGTACACTGCAAGGGGTCATATTCAGTCAGATTTTTCACGAGTGTGTAATTTTTGTAAAGGAAGAGGGCACTGGAAAGATGAATGCCCAAAAGCTATTGCTCGGCGGGGAAATAGAGGGGGCCAGTCAAGTTCTGGTGTTTGTGCTGTGTCTGTGGCACCTGTCTCTGTGCTTCCTCCTCAACAGCTCAAGTGTGGGACTAGACCTGACTTCTCAGCATTCATGTCTGAAGGCTGTGTGTCACTGGTAGAAGGTAACAGTGTACCGGTAAAAACTTTGAGGGACACAGCTGCACATGACTCATACATTTTGAGCTCTGTATTGCCTTTTTCTAGAGACTCTGACACTGGGGACTTTGTTTTGATGCGGGGTATGGGATTAAAGGTTGAGCCTGGTCCACTGCATTCTCTCTGCCTTGACTGTGGTTTGGTGCAGGGAGAGGTTACCATGGGGGTCCGTCCTGAGCTGCCAATCACAGGCGTGGATGGTGAATGGTCTGGGGAATGGTCTCGCTGGCAGCAGGGTGTGGGCCGACGCTCCACCATCCCCGATTGTGTCATCATCACCTATTGTAACCTGTAACCTGGATGAGAATGCTCAGAACTTCCCTGATGTGTTTGCAGCCTGTGCTGTGACACAGGCTATGAGTCGTTCACAGGAGGAGCCTGAGAAAGGAGAAGAGGTAGAGGAGGTTGTTGTTGTTAATTGTGTCGGCCCGTTACCTCATTCCAAATCTGGTAGCAACTACTTGTTTACAGTGATGTGTCAAAGCACACGTTATCCAGCTGCGTATCCTCTGCGTTCCATCACAGCAAGGTCAGTTGTAAAGGTGCTGTCGCAATTTCTTTCCATCTTTGTGATACCAAAAGTCATTCAGAGAGATCAGGGGTCAAATTTCTCATCTCATCTATTTTCACAAGTGTTGAAACAATTAAAGGTCAAACATAACATGTCTTCTGCCTACAATCCACCGAGCCAGGGTGCGCTGGAGAAGTTCCACCAAACACTAAAATCATTATTGCGTAGTTACTGTGTTGAGTTAGATCAGGACTGGGAGGAAGGGCTGCCGTGGCTCCTGCTAGCTGCCAGGGAAGTGGTGCAGGATAGCACAGGGTTTAGCCCTAATGAATTGGTGTTCGGTCATTCAGTGCGTGGACCATTCGCAGTGTTGCGTGATGCCATTGCACCGTCGTCAGAACCTCCATCGAACATAAATGATTATGTAAATGGTTTCAGACACCGTTTGCATTCAGTGGGGGAGATGGCCATGGGTAAGTTTTCAGCGCCCCAGGCAAAGATGAAACGGTTGTATGACCAGAGAACAAAACAGCACGTCTTTAGTCCTGGTGACCAAGTTCTGGCATTGCTGCCCCTGATTCATTCGCCGTTCCAGGCTAGGTTTTGTGGTCCTGTTGCGTCAGGAGACCAACCAAAATTATATTCTGTCGACCCTGAACCGCAGGAAAGCGACAAAACTCTGCCACATTAATCTGCTAAAGCCGTATTATTGTTGTTAGTCTAAATCGGTGTCAGCTGTGTAGCAGCAGCAGGGAGTTCGTTCTTAGCGGGGGAGGACAATGGGGTCATGGAATCTGACGACGGGCTGCTGCGCGGCCGACTATCAAACAGCGAGACACTGAGAAATCTACCGTTGTTGATGGCACATTTAAACGAGGCACAGAGTGCGCAATTGTCTGCGTTGATCTAATGTTTTCCTGGTTGTTTGGAGATACACCAAGTCGAACTCATTTGGTCCAATGTGTTATATAGATGTGGGTACCGCGAAGGCAATTCGCCAGCGTTTCTATAGAGTGTCAGAAGAAAAGCGCAGAGTGATGGATGCAGAGATTAAATACATGCTTGAAAATGGGATTGCCGAACCTTCTTCCTCCACTTGGGCATCACCGTGTTTGCTTGTGGAAAAAGCTGACAAGAGTCCCAGGTTTTGTACTGATTACCGCAAGGTGAACGCTACCTCGAAGCCTGATGCGTACCCATTGCCGCGCATTGAAGATTGCATAGACCAGGTACAGTAGTGGCAACTCAAAAGTTCCCATTCAAGCTGAAAGCCAGCTGAATGCCAGCCGTCTTCCAGCCGACTTCCAGCCAACTGCCTGCCAAGTTCCATGGCCGGAGTGACCCCCCTCCTTCTCCTGGGCGTGTCTATTTTTTACTGTAACTCCACCCATTCATGTAATTACAGGGTATGACCAGGAGATGGCGCTTCTCTCACAGAACCTTTTTACAGTTGTTCTACCTGGAGATGACGTAGCTTACACACCTCGTTAGCATTCTCGTTGCTCAACCCTGTGTTTGAGCTTACAGTAATGGGCTTTTTGGTCTCCCAGTGTCACAGATCACAGAGCGGAAAATGCAGCTGGTTTGACTACTGCATACTATACACTAGCCTTATGATTTGAGCGTGTTCATGAATTGAAATTAAATTTAAGGTATTTATATCTACGATGTCACCATTCACCAAATCAACAACATCTAGGCTGTTCTGTCTTTACTAGTGGTGGGCCGTTATCGGCATTAACGTGCTGCGTTAACGTGAAACTCTTATTGGGCGATAAAAAAAAGTATCGCCGTTAATCTATTCTCAAAACTGCTCCAGCCTTTGAGGTCGCTTTTTGACTTTTTTCTCTTTTGTTCGTTTTTGTTTTCTTCACTGTAACTCTGTGGAGTCCTGATCTCTCTAGCAATGTTGTTTTTAGAGAGTTTTTTAGTTTTTCTCGTGTTTTTCTTGTGTTTTGGTCTTGTCTTGGTGTTGTTTTTTAAATGCCGCTTCCACCTGGACAGCTGCCTTTGTTTACTCTGGGGAACAGCTGATGCCATAGATTAATCGCACCAAAGCCGGCCGGCATTAGCGCGATTAATCTATGGCTTAGATTAATTGGCCCATCTATGCCCACCACTAGTCTTTACATAATTACTGAAGCGTCTCTTCTCTTGTGCTCGTGCACTCTCTCTCGCTCATCTGCATGTAAACAACAAACTAACCCTTAAAAAAAGTTACAAAAAAATGGTTCATCAGACGTCACGGGGCTGCCAGGCCTGTGTGTCAGACCTGCCGATACAAGCAAGGTTTTTTTAAAATTAACAGTTTACTTGGAGGGGAGGGCTTGTTGTTGTTGCGCACGACATAGAGCTGCAGACGAGCGTTTTGGAAGCCCTTTGTTATGCAGGTATTTACTGTAGTGCACACTTTAGGACAGGTAAACCATACAAACCCCTCATTAGCATTCTCATTGCTCAACCTTTTGTTTGCACTAAATGGGCTTTTTCATCTCCCAGTGTCACACAAATCACAGAGCGGAAAATGCAGCTGGTTTGACTACTGTATACTATACAGTAGCCCTGTGATTTGAGTGTGCTCATGAACATGAATGACTCATTTTAATTTTTGTCCATTCCATAGGCTAAATGGCGTGAAGCGTAAATGGAAAGAATTACGCGTGAATCAAGTATGAAATAGGTCAAGTATGTTTGGTCTTACTAAAGTTCACAGTATATATGTTATGTTTTTATTCTACATGGACACCACTGTTTATTTTTCACTATGCCCCCCTTCATTATTAATAATACACCGCACAACTTTTGAAGTCCAGAGATAAGTCTGTTGCCAAAGTCCACGGTGACTCTCGTTTGCAAAAACGTCTGTATGGCCTCGACGAGCTCCTGTTTTGTGCCTGGCTTAGCCTCCTTGCGAATAAAGTCTTTCATGAAATGCCTAAATATATGTTTGATGGTTTCATAAGCTTATACTGAAGACTTTATTAAAACCAAACATACTAACTTTCCATTTACACTTTACGCCATTTAGCCTATGGTTTACCAAATCAACAACATCTAGGCTATTCTGTCCTTACATAATTACTGAAGCTCTTCTCTCTCGCTCACTCCTAATCTGCATGTAGTGAAAGCCACAGCTGGACATCAGTATTCATCATACTGTACAGTATACTGTACTATCAATATGGCCACTATGGCGTTTAGAGGAATACTCAGAAATACTCAAAAATGTTATGTGTTTCATACTACAGGCTTCAGAAAGCATCAAACAGATATAACTCTTGAAAAAAAAGTTATGGGGTGGTCGGTAGCGTGGTGGGTTGTGCAGGCGTCCCGTGTGTAGAGGCTACAGTCCTCGCTGCAGCCAGCCCCGGTTCGAATCCCGCATCGGACGACAACTTTACTCCGTGTCATTCCCCGTCTCTCTGCCCCCTTCTTCCTGTCTCTCTTCAGCTGTCATATCCATAAAAGGCCCAGCCAAGGACCAGTCATGGCCCCGTCACGGAAACTCTGGAACTTTTGAGTTGCTACATCTGTAGGTGCAGCTCGGTTTGTCAATAAATCCGACCTCCTTAAGCGGTACTGGAATATTCCGCTGACGGACAGAGTGAAGGAGATCTCTGCATTTATTACACCTTCCGGGTTATTTGCTTATACAGTGATGAGTTTTGGGTTGAGGAATGCACCGGCAACTTTTCAGCGGTTAATGAACATGGTGGTGTCTGGATTGAAGGGATGTGCTGTCTATTTAGATGACGTTGTCATTTATAGTGACACGTAGGGGGAGGAACATCTAGCCCGTATTGACAGTTTGTTTGTTCGGTTGAGTGATGCCCGGTTGACAGTAAACCTAGCAAAGTGTGAGTTTGCCAAGGCTACTGTCGTCTACCTGGGGAAAGTTGTGGGACATGGGGAAGTGTGTGCTGTGCAGGCCAAAGCCTCTCGTCTCTCGTCTTCTCCCACTTATCCGTTTAAGTCAGGTCGCAGGGTCAGCAGCTTCAGCAGCTTCAGCAGGGAGGCCCAGAATTCCCGCTCCCCGGCCACTTCATCCAGCTCTCCCAGAGGGACCCCAAGGTGTTCCCAGGCCAGCAGAGAGACATAGTCCCTCCAGCGTGTCCTGGGTCTTCCTCGGGGCCGCCTCCCGAAGGGGCGTGCCCGGAACATCTCACCAGGGAGACGTCCAGGAGGCATCCTCACGAGATGCCAGAGCCACCTTAACTGGTTCCTCTCGATGCGAAGGATCAGCGGTTCTACTCTGAGCACCTCGCGGATGTCCGAGCTTCTCACCCTATCTCTAAGGGAGAGCCCAGCCACCCTGCGAAGAAATCTCATTTCGGCCGCTTGTATTCACGATCTCATTCTTTCGGTCACTACCCAAAGCTTGTGACCATAGGTGAGGGTAGGAACGTAGATCGACTGGTAAATCGAGAGCTTCGCCTTTTGGCTTAGCTCCTTTTTCACCACGATGGACCGGTAGAGAGTCTGCGTCACTGCAGAAGCCGCACCGATCCGCCGGTCGATCTCCCGTTCCATCCTTCCCTCACTCGTGAACAAGACCCCAATATACTTGAACTCCTCCACTTGAGGCAGGATCTCATCCCCGACCTGGAGGCTGCACTCCACCCTTTTCCGGCTGAGAACCTTGGCCTCGGATTTGGAGGTGCTGATTCTCATCCCAGCCGCTTCGCACTCGGCTGCAAACCGCCCCAGAGAGAGCTGAAGGTCACGCTCCGATGAAGCCAACAGGACTAGATCATCCGCAAAAAGCAGCGACCCAATCCTGAGGCGACCGAACCGCAGCCCCTCAACACCCTGGCTGCGCCTAGAAATTCTGTCCATAAAGGTTATGAACAGAACCGGTGACAAAAGGGCAGCCCTGGCGGAGTCCAACTCCCACTGGAAACAGGTCAGACTTACTGCCGGCAATGCAGACCAAGCTCTGGCACCGATAGTACAGGGACCAGATAGCCCGTATTACAGTTTTTCTCCATTGGTTTGGCTAATTTCTTGAAACTGAGATGACATTCTCATAACTATAAAGCAATTTGGCCAAACAGTCTTGCAGTTCTGCACAACACTTCAGATAACCAGCAAAATGTAATTTGTCTCCCAAAACTACTCATCCATGCTTCAAAATGAAATCCCTTTCCCATGTAAATAGTCAGTACCATAAAAATGGCATGGATCCTTCTCAATTGCTTTGGCACATTTTGATTCATTCAGTACTTCTGTCAAAATAACTTGGATGGTACTGCACAACTACATGGATCACCTGGCAATGTTTGTACAGCTCCCAAAACAGTTTACCCTTCAGTCAAAACTACATTCCCTTCTCATATAACTAGTCAGTGCCTCCAAAATGCATTGTCCCTTTGGTATTGTGTAAGTACTGCAAGTCAAAATGCTTAGACGCTTTGTCATGGCATATTTCTAACTATAGGCATAACATTTTCACACCACACACACACACTGCACTCATTCTGCCGAGGAATTTTCATTTTTATTCTCAACTAACGTAAATTGTACACATTACAGTAGGTAGGGAACCGTAAAAAAGGAAAATATACTGTGTACACAAAATACAAAAACCCACAAAAAAGAAAAAAATCAACAAATCAGCACTGTAAATACAAAGAGTCACAAATGAAGACATTTTGTTTAGTCACGGTCACTCCCCTCTCTCTCCTGGTCACCATCCTCATCTTCCTGGCCATCCATTCTCTGTGCTCTGTTCGGCCACAGATTCTCATCCACATCGCATCTGATGTTGTCTCTTGAGATACAGCGCGGGAAGAAGCGTCGTGCATGCCTGAGCCATCCTCTACACTGATCCCCTGTTATGTCCTCACAGGCAGCGTCCATTGCAGTCATGAGAGCCCTCTGGTTTTCCGCATGGTGTTCATACACTCTCCATCTCCAAGCAGAGAAAAACTCCTCGATAGGATTGAGGAATGGAGAGTATGGTGGCAAGAACACATTGTGCATTCTTGGATGCATGTTGAACCATCCCCGGATGCGTGGACCCCGGTGGAAACTAACGTTGTCCCATATAATTACAAACTGGGGTAGGTGGGGCCCTTCGAGACCCCTCTCATTTTCTGGGACCAGATCAAGATACAGTTGATCCAGGAAACGGAGGAGTTTATCTGTGTTGTATGGGCCCAAACTTGCATTGTGGGTGGCCACACCATTTTCTGAGATGGCCGCGCACATGGTTATACACGCCTCCTTCGTTAGTCAAAAACTTATTTCACCTAACCTGATTATCCTAAATTTACTATAACATCTTCCAAAATATGTACTGTATTCTATTCCAGTTTCCTAACACTATTTTGACAATTGAGCAGACTATTCTGCATATGATGACTTATACGATGAAAATGTGCTGACATGTTTTGAGGACAATAACCATGACACTGAAAACCAACCAATTGGGATAGATCAGCAAGATACATTCATTTGAAAAATGTACTAAATGTTGGCTGATTGTGTTAACTGTAGGATACTTGTACATAGCTATTTGCAAGGATGTACTAAAGGCTTGACACATGTACAAAGCATTTGGAAATGTGATGAAAGCAATGATAAATGCCATTCTGTTGTGAGAAACTGCAAGATAGTTTGGGGATTTGTCCATATTGTTATGAGAATGTCATCTCAGTTTCAAGAAATGAGCCAAACCAAAAAACTGTAATGAGTCCGGTATAGAGCTGGTCCACAGTTCCACGACCAGGACGAAAACCACACTGCTCCTCCTGGATCCGAGGTTCGACAATCTTGTGGACCCACCTCTCCAGGACCCCCGAAAAGACCTTCCCGGGGAGGCTGAGGAGTGTGATCCCCCTATAGTTGGAGCACACCCTCCGGTCCCCCTTTTTGAAGAGGGGAACCACCACCCCGGTCTGCCAGTCCAGGGGCACTGCCCCTGATGTCCACGCGATGTTGCAGAGACGTGTCAACCAAGACAGCCCCACAAGATCCAGAGCCTAGGAACTCCGGGCGGACCTCATCCACCCCCGGGGCCTTGCCACCGAGGAGCTTTTTGACTATCTCAGCGACCTCAGCCCCAGAGATGGTCGAGATCGCCACGGGGTCCCCAGACTCTGCCTCCTCAAAGGAAGACGTGCTGGTGGGATTGAGGAGGTCTTCGAAGTATTCCCCCCACCGACCCAAGACGTCCCCAGTCGAGGTCAGCAGCACTCCGTCCCCTCTGAACACAGTGTTGACAGTGCACTGCTTCCCCCGCCTGAGCCGCCGGATGGTGGTCCAGAACCTCCTCGAAGCTGTTCGAAAGTTGTTCTCCATGGCCTCACTGAACTCCTCCCACACCCGGGTTTTTGCCTCCGCAATCGCCAAGGCCGCACTCCGCTTAGCACGTCGATACCCGTCAGCTGCTTCAGGAGTCCCACATGCCAAAAAGGTTCTGTAGGACTCCTTCAGCTTGACAGCATCCCTCACTGCTGGTGTCCACCAGTGGGTTCGAGGGCCGCCGCCGCGACAGGCACCAACCACCTTACCAACCACAGCTCCGGTCAGCCGCCTCGACAATGGAGGAACGGAACAAGGTCCACTCGGACTCAATGTCCCCCGCCTCCCCCGAGACGTGAGTGAAGCTCTCCCGGAAAGGTAAGGGTACACTCCGCGGTAAGGTGGTAGCTCCAGGAGGTTTTTTTTTTTCACTTAGACAAATTTATTTGCGTGCATAGCTACATTACAGAACAATTTGCCAATAAGCTAACTTACCTTATGCTGATTGTTGAATACATTACTTTGCACCAACTATGAATGAATATCTGCAACTGTAATGAATATATCCATGGAATATTCTGTGCCACTTGATGATCTGACTCGGCAAAGTTTATCCCTTTGCCTTTATTTTGTGTTGCCTCATTCTCTCACATTCAAGAATTAAAGACTATTGCCAAGCTTCTAATTAAGTTAATGCTAACAAAAGAACACAAAATAGCATTCAGTGCCTAAAATGTTACAGAAACATGCCAATGCCTTCATGAAATGATGACTTGCTAATAAGGGAGATGACACTGATTGACACTGGCTGTTTGAATGATGTACCAACAGCCTGCCATATTACGCCTCCAGTATTATGCTCTATATTTTGCTCATACTGCAGCACTTCCCACAAAAAAAACCCTTTCAGTATCTTGCAACTATTATTCTAATGTGTGCAGACAATGAACTAATCAGACAAGAACCTTGTGTTCAGTCAAAGTACAAGACCCAATTCACCTACACGATCTCAGTTTCTCAGGTCCATCCCACAAAATAACAATTTCTCTCCTGAAAAATCTCTTCAAGACACCAGGCTGCTGTATATTGAGAAAAGGGATGTGAAATAACTTAAAGCTATGGTCCGTTAGTTTCTTCATTCCTAAAAGAAAATACTCCTTATACAAGCATGCTTTTCATGCATCTCATCAATGTAAAACAGCTCAGTTCACAGGGCTCACATACCATGTCACCAGTAATGGCCTGAAACAGCTTGTGTACTGTAGTGTATTTGCTTATAAGCCTTCTATAGTATTTATGATCTCTCTCTCCCTGCATGAAGAATAAACATTCTATAGTATTTACGATCTCTCTTGGGAGGGTAGTGTATGGTTCTGCGGAACTTCATACCTTTCTCTTTCTGAGATATAGGGTTTGTAAGATGGCCTTTGGCCATCTCTCTCTTGGTAATGAAACAATGGGCAAAGTAAGTGATGGAAGAAAATGACGAAAGTTGGTTCCTTTAAAGGACATTTTCAGAATGTTTATTCATGTTTTTCCTGTGAGTAAGACCTAGCCCGGGAGAAGAGGGGTACAACAATTTGGACAAGAATTCAGCATTTGGCATGGAGATTCGGAATGAATCCAATCAGGGAATGCATCCCAAACTCACTCGTTTCTTTGAATAAATTCCTAATTATTTAGGTCAAAAAGAGTTGCGGCTCTTTTCTTTTTATCCACAGACCAATTTCGGCAGCCATGGGAATGACATTACTGGCGTCACGAACAGGATGCACTGAATGAGCAAAACCGCCAGCAGGGATCAACTCGACACAGTGTAAAGTCCAAATCCAGAGCTAAAAAAAGGAGGTGAGTTAAAAAATTGTGGGATTTAGTACTGTGTACAGCACGGACGCTGGAAGTGGGGGGGGGGGGGCTGCAGCCCCCCTGGTGGCGAGAGGCTGGAATGTGAAATGCAAAAAAACCCAGTTGAAATAAATAAAAAAACAAATATCACACTATTATTATACTATTGTCATTTTATTTACATATCTCAAGCAACATATTTGACTATAAATGTCACAAGCATGATTTGATTTACAAAATTTAGTACAAACACATAACAACCGTTTAAAGCGTCTACTCTGGACATCAACAATTAGGCTAGCACTAGCATTTTGAACAGGTTTTTCAAGGCAGGTTGGTTTAAAACCACCACTCTCTCAGAGAGAGAGAAATGTACTTTAAATAAGGCTTTGGAGTTCGTAGGAAGGAGATTTTTTTTCTTCTTAACATTTGTAAAAACTATAAAATCAGTTAGCCTCATCTAGGCTATTGTTACCGGCCAGCCCTGTCCCTTTAAGACGGTGGCCCGGCGCATGTGTGTGACGTACAGGTGCAAAAAGGTAAACACAAGAGGAAGGGGTACACATCCAGTGTGTTAGATGTACACAGCAGAGTTAGCTCATGTGAACACCCGAGTGTTTTAGCCCACAGCAGTGTCCAGTCAGGTTTTGTATCGGCCTGGTGTGTGTTCTGCTTTTTGATAAAAAGAGGAATTAAATGTGCACAAAAGCCACTACTTCATCCTTTTTTCTTCCCACAATTTTGCCCGGACTCTACGACGCCAGTTACCAGCAACGACCCAAAATGTCAAACCAGTTCCCAACTACGGTTCGGAGCGAGATTAAGGTTTAAAAAGGTAACACTATGTTACTTGTTTATAACGCTGTCTAGTCCCTAATCTCAGTACTTTGTGCATGAAATGAAATATATGAGGTCTTAATTAAAGACATTCTGAGAAATACTTGCATTTCATGTTTGATTCAATGACGCACATTCACATTCCTGAGTTGAGCATTACGTTGCCATCAAGTTGGCCTTATGATGTATTTCTAAAACCTCTGTAGGTCTAATACAGGTTGGTTGTGATGACATTTCATTCTAAATTATAGCCTGTATCACATGATTACTAGGCATATAAATAACCAAGTGTAACAGCCTATCGAGAAAGTTATTTATTTATGTATGTTGCCCTTTCGCATTATGACGTCATCGGAATGTTTCTCAACCCCCTCAACTGTGAATTACCTTCAGCGTTCCTGGTGTACCGGTGTTCACAAGAAAAGGAATCTTAGTGGAGGAAAGGCTGGTGGATAATTGAGAAGAGAAGGCTGTTAATTTAATAAAAGAAATAAAGTAATAGGAATAAAAGAGTTAAAATAGGCTAAAAAGAAGAGGCATAGGCATTAAGTAGTGTACCGTCATTCGGCAGCCACGGGAAAGTCACGACAGTACCTCCACCGAATACCTGATAACTCTATTTTGAGTACTTTTACAAGAATAATGCTTCTTTGAACTCAGCACAAGCTTGACACTAGAAGTACTTGAAGTATTAAGAAAATATAGGCCAAGGTAAGAGAAAATAAGAATTGTGGTTGTCATTTCCTAACATAAAAAGATGAAGCAGTATTGTTGGCTCCTTCTAAAGTTCCCCTTGTGTTGAAAGCCAGAACCTGCTGCTTGGCACGGACTTTTAAGTTACAGTATTTGTGTACCCTTTCCTTTTATTGCCACATTGCTAATCTGTGTCTTTTAATGTCATGGCATGGCTCCCAGGCTTTAATTCATTTTCCTGACTTCTGCTTCTATAACAACTAGTTAAGATTCAAGTGGAACTCTTTGTTCTGCCCTCTCCTTTTTTTTCAAATGCTTTCTTTTCCCTATCCTTTTCTTTTTACTGTCTTTCATCACCCAGTCTTTTGTTCACATACATCCTCCTTCACGACATTTTTTATTTTTTTTTTATTTATTTTTTATTCAACAGTCTGGTGTTGGTCTCCTTGTGGTTAAATATACCAAGGAAATGTGACATTTTGGGTTACTTTGCTCTCTTCTTTCCACCCCATCCTCTTTGACATTAATGTTTGCACCATTAACCAACAGCACACACCATTAACTCAACTATTCAGCCCTTGTTATTGCTTTTTATGACAAATCAAAATATGTGCAGTTAATATTGACTAATTTGTGTTGCTTTATACTTACATTTACATAACATCTCAGAGGGAAACAATGCACTTCCTATTCCACTACACTTATTTGACAGTTTAAAGCATTGCTAAGCCTCCAGGTTAACCAACCCAACCCTGACAGAAGCCATTCTGCTTACATTTTGCCGATAACAATGTAAATAAGTATATATACGTATACTACAGCACTTGCTAGTGGTGGTTGATAGCTTTTGTGTTAGTTAAACCATGATTATCTATTTTGCATAACATTAAAAATCCAATTTTACTGAAAGGGCACAAAGTTTCTTTCTTTCCCTCACTTTGTGTTGCCTCCTTCTCATCCTCTCACATTTAAAGATAAAAAAGAACATCAACACTCCCTCAGCCTCTCATTAAGTAGCATACAGTGATTAAAATATTACAGAAAAATTCACATTGCCCATGAATTGGTGACTTACTAATAAGGGAAATGACACTGATTGACAGAGACTGGATGTTTGAGTGATGCACTAATAGCCTGCCATAATACGCCTCTCATATTATGACAGGCTGCCAGCTCTTCGGTCTCCTCTCTCCCATTAAAACGAGTTATAACTCGGGTACAGTTACAGAGTTTCACAGCTGAGAGCTTCTTGAAGCTAACTGAGGAAGCTTTTTGCCTCAAATTACAATTTACCTCATATATCTAACACCGATCACGCCTTTTCCATGCTCTGTTCAGTGGCCTCGCTGGCCATTTGTGCAGTGCAGGTGTCTCATAGTCCGATTCCCCTGGTGATGCACTCCTCGAAGCACTCGAAACTGTACTTTCTTATCATTGTGCCTGATAAATGAGAGTAGCCAGCCTCTCTGATGCCTCTTGCTATGGATGTTGTAGAGTACACAATTGGATGGAGTTCTTTGTCTTTTATCATCTGTGAGGGAACCAGAACACCAGATAATTGGCTTCTGTCGCCCTTTATAACTCGCCTTAAAAAATAAATAAAAAAACAAACCCGAACAATGACTCCCAGAACCGCCTGCTGTGTCAGGCCCTGTGTCACTGAGTCCCTTTGGGATAGTTACTCTGCAGCATGACCCATAACAGCATCATGGGTCAGCGGTCAAATGTTTATTGGGGATGGGAATCCGTAAACTGCTTCTGGGTGGAATGAATGTGCTCTTGTCAGTGTCTGGGTGCAGACTTAGAACAGTCAGTAGTGGCGACAGTACCTGGAGGTCCACAGATCAGACAGTTTGGGACAATAGGGACAAATGGCAACTAAAAATAAGAAGAAGGAAGGAATCAGCACGCCCAACATTTGCAGGCTGTTGATGTTGTAAGCTGCCAAATGAACAATGAATGACCTACCTCCAGTGGAAGATTGTGTCTATTAATGTAACAGTGACAATACATCGATTTCCATGTCCACTCATGTCGACTCATGCCCACTTGTTACCATGGAAAGAACTTCTGTGCACTGCAGTACCCCTTCCAGTACAACTATATTTTCTTTATAGTAGTAACAATTTCGAAGAGTGTGTTACAGTCAACAACTACACCACTAGATGGCACTAAATCCCACACACAGCCCCTCTAACATCACTACTGACAAGTCGATTTGTTGACGCATGACAATCCTGTCAATGGCAATCACAGACTACTAAGTTTACCTGATACATTTAGCCTTGTGCATCGAAAATGACTTGTTATATCTGGAGGATTACTGCCCAAGTTACTTTGCCAACACTGAAGACAGAACTTGACTAAAGCCTGATTAATACTTCTGCATTAAATCGGATCATATAAATGCGAGTATATGTCACAGTGCTACAGACTACAGTTGTGATTGGTTGGTCGTTTGATGTGTACATGCCTTCTTTGGCAATGATGGACATATTAAAGGAGAATAGAGGCGACTCATGCAAAACATGAGTGGGAGAAAAAAGGAGACAAAAATGAGGCAGAGTTTCAGTTACTGTTACCATTATTTACATAGACACTCAGCACGGTGGCATAGTAAGCCCACTGCAAAAAAAAAAAAAGCATTGGAAAATAGCTACATCACATTTAGGTGAGCCAGTTGCATGGTATTAGTTTCACCAGTCATCTATGACAAGTCAAAATGTTTGTTATGAGAAAGGTCTATTTAAAGCACTATATTTTGTGGTATGCATTTCATTAATACATTCAGTAACTGTAGAGAAGATCACTGCACTGGATGACAGACTGATGATGGAATCGTGAAGTGCAGTGCATATAAACACATCACACACAACACATCCATGAACATTATGAGTATAATGCTGCCATCAAAATCATTTAAAAATCCACATTCCACATCCAATTATATATTGATTCCACTGTGCCCATCTACACACATTGAATATGTTTAATGTATTTATTCATTTTTATATCATATTAAAAACTAACATTGTTTTGTGGGATGTACTGTAGATGTCATATGATGAGAAAGCTGCTGTTTTCACTTGGATGCAACAAAATCCATGTTTAAGGAAAAGTGAGCATTGCAGAACTTCAAACATTAATGCTATCAACAACAACAACAAAAAAAAGGGTAGAAGAGGTTCAGTCGAAGGTTTTGTCAATGCCCTTCACTGTCTAGAAACGTACAAAATGCTGTTCTTTGATCCTTATATAAGAGCAGCACTCCCTGTTGCCATTGGTTTGTCTCTATATTTACTATTTCCCTTTATTTAATGAAAAGTTTCTTGGAAGGCTCTGTGGCAAGCAAGAACATGACAGGTGGAAATTTTCCCTGGAGAACTTCTGAATATTGTTGTGCTTTCTGGACGGCTACATAAGGATTTTGTATCTCAAGCCCATGAATGTGCTGGGATCAGGCATTTGAGTAAACAGAAGTTTAGGTAGATAATAATGTGTTCTGTTGATGAGCTCCAGGAACGGAATCTTAGCTTTTCATGAATCTGTTTTTACTATGGTGCCTGAGGCAATGACCACAGTAAAACATCTAAATCTGACAACACCAGGTTGTCTCTATGGGCACTGGGGAAGGACTGGGACAGCATTGATCCTCTATAGACTCACAGCTGGCTAAATCCTTGTAATCTTCCCTCCAGCTCTCCATCACCACCTCTACTGATATTCTCATTCACAAACGGCAGCTTGGTCAGTGATCCAGCAATGGTTACTACTTAATTTGGTGCAAAAAAAAAAAGATGGGAGTGAGCATGGCTGTTCTTAAGACAGTATAAAACATTGTTTTATACAACCTGTGGGTGACGTCACAGATTACAGAAGAACTGTGATGTTCAGTGTGGTGGTTCTGGCTTCAGCCATCTTGGCAGTCCTGCGTCTGCCACAAATGAGCAAAGACATGGAATGTGGGTGGAACAGTCAAAGAATAGAATATATACTTTATTGATCCCTTTCTTTTATTTCACTCAAATTGTATACAGTGGTCCCTCGTTTATCGCGGGGGATACGTTCTAAAAAAACCCCGCAATAAACAAAATCCGCGAAGTGAGTTTTACAATTATTATACATGTTTTAAGGCCGTAAAACCCCTAACCACACACTTTTATACACATATTTTGTACAGTACTCCCTTAGCCAATTTAGGACGCAGAACACAATGCGCGTTCATACTGTACAGTACGCTGTAAAAGAAAAGCATGCTAAATTACACACAAAAAATCAGCGAAACAGCGAGTCCGCGAAAAGTGAACCGCGTTATAGCGAGGGACGACTGTACATGCATTTTTACCCCAAATACAACCACGGACTAAGGGCTCATAGACATGCAAATCGAAGAGAGATGGTAGAGTGATGGGCAGCCACACAGAGCAGCACTCTGAAAGCAGTCAGCAGCAGTGTTGGGCACATTACTTTGAAAAAGTAATTAGTTACAGTTACTAGTTACTTACCCAAAAAAGTAACTGAGTTAGTAACTGAGTTACTACACTATAAAAGTAACTAGTTACCCAGGAAAGTAACTAATGCGTTACTTTTTTAAGTTAAAAAATGCCAAATAATTTGGAGTAATTTGGAGTAAAGCAAACAACAGATACCCATACGGAGGTTTTAATTTATTGCACCTCAACGCAATTACAAGTTTTGATGTGGACAAAGTCTTTGGTCTTAGACACAGTGTGCATGTAACATGTACATTTTTACCTTTTACCTCGATGAGGTTAAAATACTGCCTATACTTCCACCGTGAAAACGCTGTCTTAGACTCAGCCTCGGGACTCGCCATCTCATCTGACATGCCGTGTGTGTGTGTGTGTGCGCGCGCGCTACGACTGTGTGTTGGTTTGTGTGTATACCCGCCCACCGTGTGTCTCTGGTTGGCTCAACATGAAATCTCTGCTTTAGCCAATCGTCATTACGTATCCCACCCTTACCAAAGGGAGAAAAAAAATCATGCCTGTATGCGAGTTGAGTGAGGTGCCAGTTTCAAAACGAGTAGGTTGGTTCAGTAACGCGCAGTAACGGCGGGTTGGTACCGGTAACGGCGTTACAACGATAGATTAAGTAACTCGTTAGATTACCCGTTACTGAAAAAACTAACGGCGTTAGTAACAGCGTTTATTTCAACGCCGTTATTCCCATCACTGGTCAGCAGTGCCCAGAAGGTGAAATGGCACCCCTCCAGTCCACCTTCCATACTTTGGTCCATACTGGACTCAAACCCTACGGACTGAGCTACTGCGGCCACAGTTTTAATAATGCATAACTTTAAGCATTAATACAATTTAAACATGTGCGTTAAATGGAAAGTTAGACTCAGTCCAGTTAATTAATGGGGGAATTAGCCAAAAAAAATTGTACCAGGCTGTTAACATGTTTATTTCTGCTGTGAAGTTGCACATTTGAACATGGGTACTTATGGAGACTGACTTGTTCTGTAGCCAGCCTCAAGTGGTCATTCAAGGAACTGCAGTTTTTGGCATTTCAGCGTTGGCTTCACTTCACAGCCATGAAGGATGGCACTTATTAAAGCATGACATAGTTCTATTTGATGTCAGACAACTGAACAAGTGAAGTGATTGTGATTTGATTACAGTTCATAACTACTACACTTAACATTTTTACACATGACCAACAGGCTGAATACTAATCCGACTTAGAAATTAACTGTGAAACTGTGATTCTATAGTTTTATTAAGTTCTAATCATTATTTGCATGACTTTTGCATAGTTACTGTCAGGTTCTGTCTCCATTCCTCAACTCACATCTATTGCTCAACACATTCTTTTCATTTCTGTCTGCATCTCTCCTTTTTTCTCTCTTCCCTCCAGGAGCAGATCTTAGAGAGTGAAAAAACAGTTGGTTTTTCCACCTCCATCTCTCCATCCTCCCTCTTTCTCTCCTCGTTTTGGATGTCAGAGGAAACCAATTTAAGCTGGAGGTCTGAGTCTTCAGCTCTTTCCAATCTGTCAAAACAGAAGAATTGTTCCAAGATGAAAGGGCAGATTCAAGCCTCAGGATAATGAAAAGGACAGAGGGAAGTTTATATATATATATATATATAGTATAGATATATATATATACATAAATAACAGAAGGCTCAGACAGGATATGGTATCATCAGATGTCCTCAGAACCTCCCTAAAAATCAGATTTTAGCACACTGAAAAAAGATGGAGGCTTTAGAAGCTAGGTGAGGACTGCCATGCAATGAAAGACAACGTTACATAAACAGAATACATAAGATGAATTTACCAAAACATTACATTTGTTGATATTCTACGTTCGTGTTGGTGTCAAAAAAAAAAAAAATGTCCATGACAGGGAGATTAGAAACACGAATGTCCTTGCAAGAATATTGCTGAATTTGTGGAATAAATACATTTTGATAAAACTTCATACAATTATGATAACATAATAGAGCTGAAGTGAAACCTGAGCTTTAAAGTGTGGGTGGGAAAAACTCTCATTCTCATTGAACTCACATTGATATTTAGGATGGCTGTGGTTCACTTTATAGCATATGCCTATGTAAAAATGTTACCATGCAAACATAATGTTTCTGCACTATGTAACTTTGTAAAATCGCCAGCGAGAAATATGTAATACTTTATGGGACTAAGTTGCACATCACCAACTATTTCTCTGATTTTGGTGAAACTGGATCATATTTTATAGAGAAAATGCTTTTTGTTTTTTTCTGTGACCTCAGAGTACCAGGGCAGTGTTAGTGTTTGTACCACAGGCATTTTGGACCACTAGGAAGAGGTTTTATAGGGTGAAGAGAGGAATGCTGACGTGGAGCGGACCCCCATGTCATGCCAGAACAGGAGCCGGGCGAGCAATGTAAGCTGGCTCATCAACCTCCATGGACATAGCTAATGTAAAGAGACTAAAGAGGATGAAGTGAAATGGAGCCCATGACCGAGCAAGAAGCCACTATAGCCTGACTATAGACTCTTAGACCTGTTTCTTTTTTATCTATGACCATGTTTATCCCATTTTTATCACAGAGGTTTTGGTCACAGACACTTTTACAAAAAGTACATTGGTGTGGACCTTTTTATTTTAAATATGAGTCTACAGAGTTTTTTTTATTGTTGTTAGTCTTTACACAATACATCTAGACGAAAAGCATTTTGAACATTGTGAATAAAGACCCAATAAATAATGTATACATAAGTAGAGGGTAAAAACACATTGAAATGATGAATCTATCCCCAGCCAGAGAACAGCAGCAACATCCAATTTTAAAAAGCATGATTAAAAAAGACAACTAAATTATAGGCTTCATATGCAAAAAGATTGTTTTCCCTTTAAAAATAAGCATATGGACAACATTTATCTCCCTGCGAACACCAATGAAAGAAATGTCCTCCAAATGTGCTGTTGTTAGTGGTACAATGTACAAATGCCAGTTTTATTGTTATTTCAATTAGAACATTGTGTTACATCCATCTAGTGCTGATTATAAATCAATTTTTATTTGGTTTTTGTAATGTTGAGTGCAGTCCAAGTAAGCAATCTCTTTACAAAGACAGATATGTGATGCTTTTTAAAATGGCTCTTACTGATGGATAATCTGGCTTCAAGCTAAAAAGCCCCATCATTAATGAAACATTTGTCCCAGAACACAGTAGTAACAGTTGCTGTGCTTAGGCCAAGAGCCTAATGGCCAGCTAAGTTATCTCACAAATGTGACTTTTTTACTGTAAGAGAATGTAGTGTAAAGCTAAAACCAGCAGATGGAATTTGAAAAAAAGAGATTGGCAAGATATCATGCTAATGTAACACAGTGGAAAGTGGCTGTAGAGCTGCAATCAGCTTAATTTGCTCCAGCCAAGGCGAGAAAGTTAATGAATGAAAGTTCACTTCACAGAGACAGACAGAGAGAAGGGGCAAAATGAAAAAGGAAGGTAGAAAACCAAGGCTGCTACACAAAAGAGGAGAAACCACCAGAGAGATATATCAATACAGATAAAGCAGACTGAGGATAACCAGCAACGAGAAAACCAGACAAGACACTTACTGCCCTCACACCTTAATATAGCCCCAGAACTCCATCCGGACCGAGAAGCAGCAAAGTTAAATGTAATTGCAGTGTGTTTCAAATGATGTGTTACAGAGGCTTTATGCTGCGCTGAATAAAATATCCCCTTTTCTGGGGGCTCTGTGGAGCATTTCAGCTGTTCCTACAACTGCACATACTTGAGATTTTGCTCCTACAACCTGTTAGAGCAAAGATGGTGATGCCCCCGGTATTTCTGCAGCATATCTTTTTATCAGGATCTCAATAAATGCGAGCGCTGTACAAAACTTGAGCTGTTTAATATTATAGATATAGTATCAGTACAGTTATATTACTATAAAACACACATTACAAATAAACATTTAAAACACACTAGTGATAGCCGATGGGTGCACTCTTTTGCTCTCCACATACAGACTTTTGCAACCAAAGCCCACAACAAACGTTGGTCTCTTGCCTTTCCTTCCATTTGGATCAGGTATACTGCAGTAGTATTAATACTACTAGTCACAGACTCACAGAACATTGCAATGTACTACAATAGCCATCTTCCTACTGCAGCGCTATTCTTCACAATGCCTTGGAACATAGCAGGCACATATTACAGCTGTACCAGGCTTGTGCTTTTGGCTTCTCGTGCTGGTGAGATGTAACAGTTTGAACTCTGTTGTAGAAAGTCAGTAATGTAAAATCAATACTGCGCAAAGCTGCTGGTCTCTGATACATGAAGAAAACAAAGAGAAAACAAACAAGGGAGGCAAACAATGTCAAGCTGGAGATTACAGCTTCTCTGTTGGTCTGAAGTACAACCTTTTTGATGAAGCACTTTGCTGGTCTGATTTCCAGAGTGAGACTATTCTATAACCTGAGAGCTTAGACATTGAAATCTCAGTCAGGACAAGTCTTGAACTTAGACTTAGAGACCACTAGGATCTCTTGTTTTAATGACCTGAGAGATACTGCAGACCTCAGAGATCAACAACTGATAATGATGCATTGTGTAGAGCCTTGGTTGAAAGTTTTTTTCTCTGACCAAGGCAACAAATATCAACTGATGAAAATGCAAATTAAAAAAATGAAATGTGCATTAAAAAGAAAATGGTATGAATTGAAAAATGAAAAATTAATTACTGTGAACATACATACTGTGAACCTTTGCACATCCATTAAACATTCCTGGGCAAAAATGTACAGCTATTTTTATTTAAATGACATATTGCAAATATGTTTATAATATCTTTTGTCATATTTTATTATCGACTACTTGACGTGTTAGTGAGTGGATGTTATGTGTTATCTTGCATGTGATTCTGATCAAAGAAAGTGGCTTCAAGGGCTCCTTCATTCCAGCTGAAGGTGTCCTTTGGCAAGTCGGTGAACCCCGGAGTGAGAGAACCCCCAGTGAGTGGTTAGTGGCAGTTATCACCTAATCAGGACCAGAACTTAAAAGCATGGAAAGGCCTGTGTTACAGAGTCAGTAGACCATGTGGCAGGTTAGTCTATTTGGCTGCTAGTGTAAAGTCTTATTCCCTCTAAAGGGTCCCACTAAAGGGATGGTCTCTATGCATAATTTGCTGACCTTCAATGCAAACTTACTCACATTTGGGAGTGCTGAGTTTGTGTCTATAGAACATCTAAGTTAGTGTTCATTTTAGTGTTTTGTGGCTTTTGAGTATTTTACTTCTGACTTTTATTTGTTAATAAACCGTGTTTGTGCAGATTACTCTGTTTCCCTTGATTCTTTGATTTTATTGTTACTGCCCTCATCCCCTGGACTCTCTGGGGGAACCTAAAACTTGTCAGCATTCCATTATTTATCAGACATTGTGTTAGACTGTTACACTATGATGGTGGTGGTAATAATAAAAATGAAATTTATTTAGTATAGCACCTTTCACAGAGCAAGGTCACAAAGGGCTTTACAAGAGTAAATTGTTAAACAATAAAAAGAAGCAAACAATAAAACATGAGCAACAAGAACATTAGACAGCACAAAGCAAGACAAAGGCCACTTTGTATGAATGGGTCTTGAGTTGCTTGTTAAAGGCTTGAATAGAGACTGCACAATGCAAGTCTATGGGAAAAACGTTCCACATGGTCTGAGCCACCACTTTCAATGGCATGATCACCTTTTTTGTTTTCTCTCATGCATTGGGGCAACCAGTAAACCCTGGTCAGAGGCCCTAAGACCTATAAGGTTGGAGCAAATGCCTGACTGCAGGGCTCTACATGGTTGAACCTTAACATGAATTTTGAACTTGATGGAAAGCAGATAATGTGATGTGAGCAGTTATTTTTCTTTGCAGAATTAAGAAAACAGCATTGTCATATTGTCTGCTATTAAAATAGTGTTCAGTTCAGTACAACAGTTAAATATTGCATTCCAATTAAATTTTCATATTCATTCCACGAATGTCAAATACCAATGTTTAGTTACAACTGCTGATGCACAAGGTGTCCTGCATTCAGACAGGATCAGGTGCTGTGGTGTAGTAGAGACACGTATAGACACATATTGTCTATATCATAGTGTGACACATAGTATCTATGTGTGCTTACTGTAACAATCACTATCAAATAATCAGGAAATAGCTTTTGATATATAGATTAATCGGCTTTATCAAGGCAGACGCTTTGCTCACTGTCATCGACTGTCTATGTCCCTTGACTAAAGTGCTCTCTCTCTCTCTCAGACGTCTTTAAAGAGACTTCTTTGTGTCTCTATTTTTCAGCATAAATTGAGAGTCAGACTCAGATTTAGAAGCTGGGTACATGAAATAAACAACACATACACAGGTATCAGAGTATCAGAGTCCATGAATCCACCTGGATAGTCTCAGTTTCAGAGACATTTCAGGCTAACTGTGGAGGGTTTACCTGATCCGAGTATCTGATTGCTGTCGGGCTCTGTTTTTCCAAAAGTTGGATCTGGCTCAACTTCTCCACTGCCTGCCGGAATAGTTTTTCACTGACAAAGACCGCCAAGACAACCTCCACTCATATGAATGGAAAAACCTTGGTTTTCACCACAGCTGAATCCAGCCTTAATCACCTGTAGGAGACACAACAGGCTTACATCCGCACCCTTAGTGACTGGGGTTCACGTCCCATCTGAAACCAAAAGTCAACATTGACCAGTAATTCTGTTGCATTAATCTAACCAGACTGCAACCATTTCACAGCATTGATTACATTGTACAAGGTACATTTTAGCACCAAGGACAGTGATAAAGCAACATCAGTATTTGACAACCTATGATGAGAATGTGTTGAATCTACATAACCCATAATTGACTGCACTAGTATATGCAATCAAGCCTCAAGCAGTGATGAGGAGTGAGCTATGGAGGTCTCCTCGATCATCTCGTTCTAACTCCACACTCACAGATTTTTTAAATTTTTTTTTTCCATGTACAAACTTTTTTTTTCCATTTACAAACTGGTGACATCACTTGAGGACATTCATCAGACAGCTCCCTTTGAAGACACAACACATACGCAGTATCCCATGACCATGTGAGAGCTGTCACTCGTAGTGATGAAACCACACAGAATTATCAACTAACCCTGCGTCTCTCTTCAACTCTATGGACCAGCTCTATTGTGGCATATTTCAGTTCATAAAGTTTTGTTTTATAGCTCACAGCTTTACTGTTTTGGTTCACTCTCATTTTGGTCACAGCAGGCAGCTGTTTTCAGCAAAAACCCACAGAGTGCTCTACCTGCCCAGCACCAAACAGCAGACAGTCACAGTTAGGGTCTAGCTACTGAACATAGAGGCACATTTAGCATCTAAAAAGCCAGATATTTCCCTCAGGAGTTGGTAGAGACCAAAAATAGAGCTAAAAATGAGTGAATATCAGACTTCCATCGATCTGGTTGCTACAAATATGACTCCAAAGGAATTATAATGTTGCTTCTTGAAGTCCAGATGATGTGTCAATGTTTAATTTACTACTTTTTACCCAAACGCTCGAAAAATCTGTCTGATAATCTGAGAACTTGTTTCTTTTCCCATCTGACTTGAGCGTTGCCATGTTCCAAGATCTCAGCACTAAACCTAGTTATATCAGTGATCTGCTTAAATGAATAGAATTATTTGAACAGTTAAAGTTGAAGACACTTAACCACACCCCACAAGGAGTAACACAACATCTACACACACTCACACCAAAAAAAGGAATTAAAAGACATGCTTAAAGAGGTCCCTGTTCAAATGAGCA
Organism: Larimichthys crocea; assembly: GCF_000972845.2. Taxonomy (NCBI): domain Eukaryota; kingdom Metazoa; phylum Chordata; class Actinopteri; family Sciaenidae; genus Larimichthys; species Larimichthys crocea. Next base: position 19,056,516 of record NC_040011.1, on the reverse strand, counting down.
TGAACATTTCTTAACATCTTTTTCCAGTTCTCGTGGGCAAGAGTTAATCCAGATTTTAATTTCACTTGTGTCACATTTGAATTATGGCAACTAGAGTTTTACAATAAAGTCCTTGTGTCCTTGTTTCCTCCCCAAAAATGAATGTAGAATCTTTTTTTTGATCTTCTCCTTCTTACATAAAATGTTAAATGTCTCCAGTCTAAGCGCTGATGTGGCGGTCGCCTATCAAAAAGTGTCCTTCAGCAGTGGTGGCAGTTTCTAGCAGTACTGTCCTGTCACTGTTAAATTTGATAAATGCTGCTTCTGACACTGCATCAGTTTAATTTTGTATTTATTTAACCTCTGGCTCTTCCAAAACTTAGAGCCACTCCAAACTCCATCACAATAACATTGTGTGTGTGTGTGCGCGCCTATGTCTCGATTTTAATGTGTGTGGGTGGGTGACGTTGCTTGTCTGATTAAATTAAACTTTGCTCGTGTGTATGTGTGTGTGTGTGTGTGGCTGATTGGCCATTATTCCTGATGATAAGTCTTCTCTGTCCATTCGGCACATTAGCGCTGTAGCTAGCAGGCTAGCTGCCCAAGTGCTACCATAACAACAAACAGCATAATTTAGCCTCTAATCATCACACACACACACACACACACACACACACACACACACGGACACACATAAGCCTGAAGCAAACAGATCTGTTGCACTCCATACATACACAAAGGCAGTCACACACACACACACACACACACACACACACTTTGCCTGAAACCAATTAGTGCAGACTCCAGAACTGCACAGAGGCACACAAACAGCAAAACAATCTCATCTCTTTGATCTAAATGAGAGATGTTCACATACATGGACTGAGGGAAAAGACTGAATGACACATTTTTTTCTTAAATCACTCTATTAAGGAGCTTCTCTGTGTTCTGGGCCATAGGTAAATAGACGAGATCTGAAGCAGCATTCCCGATGAACTCAGTGATGGACCAATTAGTCAGCAGGTTCTGAGTTGCATCAGTCAAACCCTGAAACAACAGATGACAGTTTTAAAGAAGCTGCACAGATTTGTAAGTTTTCAAAACAACAAGATGATTGGCTCTCTAATCTGATTGGTTGAAATGAAGGGGCAGGTCCTGTGTCGACTAATTGAGACTACTGTCAGATCAGTGCAACAGATCTGACAGTGTACAGCGTGTCTAGCTGAAGCTAATTTGCAGCCGCCCCGTGCTCAGGCTTTTAAATGAAATTAACAGACGAATCTGTGGCATTAATCTGCCCATAAAAACGAAATCACCATGACAACAACAGGACAGATAGAACCAACATGTCTATGTAAATTGACCCATACTGGAGGTGAAACGAAGGTCAAATGTTTAATTATTTTTAGTGTTTTTTTTTTTAGAATGTAGTGATTTTTCCTAGCAGCCCCTGAACTACACACAGACTTACTGACTGGCAGCTTTTAGGCAGATGAGGGACATGTGTGAAGGAGCATCGGGTGAGAGTTTAAAACTGTGTCAGAACAAGGAAGCACGGAGCCCTGGAGGAACTAGTTTGGTAGAGCCTGCCACTGCTAAAGAATCTGTTTGGCATTATAAATCCAGCCTGGGTGGATAGCCAGACTCTTATGGATGATTTGATTTTATGTAAGAACGTTTGCAGTTTTTTAGAGTCCTTGGCACTTTTTAAAACTAGGTGGTGTCGTCTTAAAATTTAACTTACTCCTAGTTTTATCTTCATGTTAACTAATCTCACTAGGAGCCTACTGAGGTGGTTCGGGCATCATTAGGATGTCTCTTGAGTGCCTTCCTTGAGAGTTGTTCTGCCAAATGGTAGAAGTCCCCGGGGCAGGCAGACACATGACTAACAAGATATTCCTATCCTTTAGTATTTGTCTTTTAATACAATTCGGACCATGAAGATTGGTCATATTTTTACAGGGTGCCATGATTAAAAAAATAGTTAAACGTCGGTTAAAACTATTGTTTAACAATATTGGGGGCTGTGGAGATGCAGAGTAATGCACAAACGCAGGTGACCACATAATTTAGGCTACATATCGTACTCAAAACAATAACATTTATCAATGAGTTCAGTACAATATATTTACAGTCCCTACTTGCTCTAAATGTTCAATTACTGTAACACTGTCTTTATTAGTGGGTGTGACCACACCTAGTTGTTCATGATATTGCCACACTGGTAGAAACTTGAGTCACTGGAGTCATGTTGGCAAGAGAAGAGACAGACTGTGGGGAAAAATGTAATGAGATTTCAAAACCTGCACTATGATGCAGCCATACAGCTTAGACCCACAGAAGTTTTTCATCTACTCACCTTTCATTTAAGCGCTCAGCTGTCAATCACTCCACAACGTCTGGGTAAAGACGATTTATCCATGAGGGCGACCTGGGCTGTAGCTGTCATTTAATAGCACAGTTCAGTAATGATTAAAGAAAAATAACTTTTCTCTGTGCTTAATTATCAAGGTAAAGAGCCATTTTTATTCTGTTTGGTTGATTAAATGAGCTATTTTATAAATCTCAGTCCCTCTTATTTGTCTTTTTTATTTATTTTTTTGCACAGTACATTAAACCTGACCCTGAAACGTATAATTTCTAGACTACTGAAAGACATTAAAAATATGTATATGTGTTTGTTATAAGTTGTGCATCCACACTTCTCTAATAGGGTTCCTACTTTACAGATGGTGTGTGTTTCCTTTGATATCATCTCTTCACATTAAGCTCCCTGGAACTCATTTCTGAAAAAAAGATATATTAAACTATTTCCCAGTGTTTTTTAAATGTCACTTCTTTAACGGCTTCTGAATAATTTAGATTTCTAAATACTGAAAGCCTCCAGTGGCTGAGTAAACAAAACTCCCTAACAAGCATGCAGCACTTTGCAACTGATGGCTGGAGATTCTTTATAACTAAACATTTTGCTACTGCAAGTATAAAATGGAATTATTCAATCATTTCATTTTAGTCATTCAGTGTTTTTAATCATTACCCTTGTCATTTCAAGTCTGTGTGGATAGAATCCAGATATTTGACACACTTTCATTTGAATTCAGCCACAGATATGCGTCAGGCCTGATCACATCTGACTCAATTCAACTTAGTTTTCTGAAGCTCTTGAGGCATCCCATTAAAATGTTCTTCTGGTATTTTTGCCAGTTTAGTTACAACAACAGCAGTTTAGCTACCTGTAGACTTAGCTACCAACAACAGCAACTGTCCGTAACCTAAAATAAACACGACTGAATTGTGTGCATAAATTATGATATGCCGATACGTTTCAATTTTCAATGTCAATGTGTCAGCTCACACAGTCTCCGGTCCCGCTACGTCACAGCTCCAGAACGACTGTGGCGACCGCCAGCCCTCCACAACACATACGCAGAGCTTCTATTATTTACGGACACCGGAGCACGCCGCATAAATTCAGCACAGAGCAGATTGTGCGGGGGAGGAAATGGCTACAAAATACAAAATAAAACCCTGGTTTATTTTCAAAATAAAATACTCTATGTTCACCACGGATCGAGTTTCATTACAAGAACACGTCATAATGGGCGAGGCCGACCTGAAGTCAACAGGTCAGAGGTTTTCAGGCGTCTTTTCACCCCGTCGACACCATGGATGGGAAGAAGTTGATTCTGGAGGTCCAAAGTCAACCTATGATTTATGACACCTCACATCTGTCAGGCCCAGAACAAAGCGGCGGACTCAGAATTGGCAGGTTTGGAAGAACCTTTATTTGTTCCGGTGCTGCTGTACACAGTCTACAAAAATTACAACAAAAATGGCTACTCTGACCAGCACTCTAACTATAACTAAAAACTCTGCTACACTCACTGAAAAAGACAAACTAAACTAAAAAGAAAAACGCTTCACCAAAATGGGAAGGAAAAAACTAAATAGATTATCAAACAAAAACACTCACTCAAAATGAGGAGGAAACAGAACTATCTATGGCTACGACCTAATCTCCTAAACTGGCTAACAAACAAAAACGATCCCGGAGGATGAAAAACTTAATCAAAAGAAAAGACAATCAAACAGAAAACAATCCCGTAGGACGAAAACAGGCTACAAAATACTATCTTCTCTGAAACTCAAGGCTATGAAACTTACTAGACAAGAAACGTGAAACAGGCTTGGAACCAGGAACGGCTTGGGTGCGACGACAGAACGAACGAAGACACTTCGGCACAGGACAAGGGGAAACACAGACTATATATACACACATGAGGGAAATGGGGAACAGGTGGAAACAATCAGGGCGGGGAAGACAATCAGACTGGTGACACATGAGGAAGGGCAAGTGACCTGAAACGAGAGGAGAGTTAACTTTCAAAATAAAACAGGAAATGACAAGACATAACAAAAACCCAGCTTGACATCACCACGGTGTGACAACATCCTTTTTATAAGGACACCAGAAAAAACATGCGGCATGAAATACCATTGCAGGAGTCAGAGAGGCTACAGCCAGCAATATCGCGTGATTATGTGTGAATTATGAGAACACATGAGATATCGCAATGCTCGTTGGCCGGCGGAGCCGCACCAGTGCGAATCACAAACGAATTATGTGTGAGTTGGCAGACGGCGGAGTATGCTGTTGTTCCAAAGCCGTTCTGCATGCTGTGTATTTTCGGTGTAAACCAACTACCGCCATTCAAGTGAACAGAAGAACCTAAATTTGCTGCAACTCTGCAAAATGACACAGCTGTAAGGAAAAAATAAAAAAACAAATCATTTGAGGAATAAAGTAATTTTCCTAACATGTGGTGATTACTGTACTTGTCACAATCCTCACACTTCAATTTGTCCTCTTTAAAGCTTTTTTTAATGTTAAATTATAAAGTACATCTTAAAAAAACAAAACTGTCTATTACTTTCTGTGTTATGGCACCAGTCATTAATTTACAGTGTCCTCTTGGAAGGCAGCAGAAGGAAACAAACCTCTGGAGGGCTCTCAGTGTATTTTGGAGGCTCAGCGTCAATTTAAATTTCTGGCAAGGCGAAGGGTGGAACTTTAGTTGTCAGGGGTTGATGTAAAGTCACGACTGGCTTCAGAGAAGTGGGAGGAGAACAGTTGCACTCGGTGACTTCAAAATGATCTATCATTTCATGTCAGTGTCTGTTAAAAGATCAACCCTCTAAATATGCTTGACGAGAAGTACACTGTAGGTGTGAGAAGTGCAAGATAGGCTGCCCACGTGGATGCATTAGAAAGTCAGAACCATTTTTAATCATGTAACCTTTAAACTTTTCTTTAAAGTATCATCCAAACCTCCTCCTTCACAGAAGTGATGAGGCGATGCTGATTTCTCTGTGTGAACACGTCCTCTCCTCCTCACTGAGACCGTTGGATAATTAATCAAACTGCTGCACTGATTGGAAAATTGTTCCCACCTAATGTGATCTCCCATTCATGCAGAGAAACAGGAACTCTAAAGACAGACACAGAAGCAAAGAAGAGATTAAAACGGGGAGAAGAAAGATGAACTGAAAGAAGCAAAAAAATAAAGGACAAGTAAAAGGAAAAAGACAGGAAGATGAGAGAGCAACAACAGAAAGGAAAGAAGACGCAAGACAAACAGGAAGGCAGACTGTCTTAGAAAGAGGATAATTACATTAGAGGAGATCTAATCAGAAATCAACATTGTTTAACAGCAGGGTATCATTTATGTTGGAGCTTTGTAAATCAAAGATTCAAATGCTCTGATTAACTTGATTGTTTTAAATGATTTTAAAATTAAAATGAATCATTTCTCAAGACTTGTGGTTATTGGTGCATATTTCATATGCACTTCCATGTTGTTCCAAGAAGATCATCCTGCCCATGAAATTTATGGGATTTGTTTCAGGAAAGGTGAAAAGAAGAATCAGTATTATATTATAATTCTGTCTATACTCACTCTTCATTGTCACTGGGATGGTTATAGCCTTTTTACTGCATTCACCTTACAAACAAAGTTTCACAACAAAGCCCAGCAGAGGATGTACTTCCTGCAGCTGTATGAATTCAACCTGCCAAAGACAATGATGGTGCACTTCTTCTCCTCCATCATTCAGTCTTTCCTCACCTCCTCCATCACCATCTGGCACACTGCTGCCACCGCCAAGGACAAGGGCAGAGTATCATAAGATCAGTCAGTCAGAAGCAGTGTTGTTACAACCTAAAGTTGCTTTAAGAATTAGGAAAGAAAAATTCCGCGCATGATGATGAGTCTGTGCCCTGCTGACCTACGTTACTTGTGTGTGTGTGTGTGTGTGTGTGTGTGTGTGTGTGTGTGTTTTCGAACCGCCAGCAAGATGGCAGAGAGGACAGCTTTTGAATCGTGGGAGTATGCACATTATTTTCAATTCACCAGTGAAAAGGACTTCATAACTGCATTCGGATTTAAAAAAAAATTCAAGTGTTACCTAATCTTGTTTGGTGCTACCTGGGCTGGGTAGGTATATGAGTACCAAACAAGATCAGGTAACTCCTGAGTTTTGATCATATGTTGACTGATCAAAAAAAATAAAAAGTAATAAAACGCTATGTGGCATATTGCTGACTGTCTTTCCTGTGTAGTCCTACAGAGTTCATTTGGTTGGATGACTGACGTTATTCATTGTCTGGACGTCTCAGTGCATTTAAAAGGAGGCTGTGTGTCAGTTAAGTTGCAGCATGTGCGAGGTGGTGCAAACGGCTTTTTTGGTAATGCACACGTTATTTTTATTAATAGGTGACGCTGTAATGTAACAGATTACTTTTAATTGATGGGAACATTGTAACCTAATTAACTACTTTCCAAAGTAACTATACCCAACTGGTCAGAAGATTGCATCCTATCACCAATTCTCTGCAATCTCTCCAGGACCTCTACGCCTCCAGGCATGCAGGAAAGATTGTGGCTGACCCCTTCCACCCAGAACATAAACTCTTTGAATCGATCCCCTCTGGCAGGAGGCTGGGGTCCATCAGGACAAAACCCTCATGGTACAAGAACAGTTTCTTCCCATCTGCTGTGTCCGATTTAGGGGCATCTAGTGGTGTAGTTGTGAATTGCAACCTCCTCTATTCGCCTTCCTGTTGCAAACCAGAGGGAGAAACTATAGTGGCTCCAAAATTCGTGAAAGGCTTGATCCAGAGCCAGTGTTTGCCTGTTCTGGACTACTGTAGAAACATATCAGTTCAACATGACAGACTCGTGGAAAATTATCTTTCTGATCTGTACATAGTTCTAAATATTATATTCCATTTCTGCCATATTCTGTAACTAGATCCCCCTAAATCTGACACACTGGACCTTTAATATAATCAGTGGTGGTAAATGACAAAGTACATTTACTGGACTTCACTACATTTATTTAACTGCTACAGTCACAATGATTTTTCTTACAAATCATTCAATACAATCATCATCAATAATCTTGCTGTAGATTAAAGGGCCCACAACAGGTGTTTTCAACTACGCATAAGGTCATCATGTATTTATAAGAATGATAAAATTGTAAATTAGATCACAGAATTATGTTTTATCTTCTATCACACACAGTAATAAAAAAAAAAAAAAATTATATATATATAGTATGTTGATGTTGCACCTGAGTATTGTAGCAGTCCAGAGAAAACAAGCGCTGTGCAGTATTTTAGCATCAGGTACGGCTCCTCATACTCTACTCGTCGGGTGATGGATCACTGTTTGAAGGCTGCTTTCTTGCGGGTTTCTTGCAAGAAAAATTGTGTTTACCTCAGCTTGTATGCTGTAAATGCTCACAAAAGACATACAGAATGCTGATTTCAGAGAAGGTACATACAGTGTAATTCAGTCAGTGCTTGTTTCCCTGCCCCCCCACTCTCTCCATCTCTCCCCTTATGTTGCCATTTAATGTGACTAGCATTTTCCTCGAGTAATGAAAGTTAAAACATGCCTCGCTCTCCACTACTACACTTGTTATACACCATGTTATCTCTCCTCTGTGTGTGTGTGTGTGCAGAGGCTGACAAGTGATATGAAGATCTGTATATCCCCTCAGCTACTTTTAAATGATAGCGTGACTCGTAATCCTCGTATACGCCCAGAATATGAATTACAGGAACATGTGTTATCTTAAGTCCTTCACAAGGGGGGAATTAGTCGTACTCGCTGTGAATGAAAAGCGTGCTAATGCCTGAGGATTACAGCAGTTTTTTGCTCAAGGACATTTCAGTGGTTTGGCCAGTTGGACATTACAAGACAATTGTCTAGCCAAGCTTTAATCTCAGTACAAAGGTAGTGAAAATATACTTGAAGTGGTAAAGATATTTATATCCAGAACATACGTTTGATGAATGAGAAATAAAACCGAAAAAAGTATTTTATTCACCAGAGATTAACTGTATGAATGAAGAGACAAGCTAAGATTTTACAAAATATTAGTAGAATGATTATCGTTGATTCTTGAGAGTCGGGACAGCACATGCCCCACATAGACAATTCTTACTTATATCAAAAAGAAAGAAATGAATAATGATTGACATACACAAAGTTAGAGCTAAAGGAATTGTGAATACTGATGGTATGTTTTAACAATTTAATTACTTTTTTGGGGGATATTTGTTTAAATGTATGACCAGCGGTCAGATGGCCCACGTTATTTCTCTTTTGTTCATAGAAACAGGAAATGAAAATCAACCATTTTTAAAAGTTTTGTTTATCCCTTTTTGACCCTGATAAAGAATCATAGCCCTCGCGATTCGTACGGACTACAGGGTACAGGAATTACGACAGCCCCAAGTGAGTAGTCCACGGTCTAACAGACCTGAGGGAGACCCGGGACTGGGACGACCGCGGACGGTTTCCCTTCAACCACCCACTCAGGTTCACCCCACAGAACCCATGCAGCTGGGGAGAGCACGGTTGACTCCAGAGGAGCGACGACGGCGACAACAGGAGGGCAGATGTTTTTACTGCGGGGAGGTGAATCACAGAGTGGCATCCTGTCCCGCCAAAAGACCCAAGGTGAGTCTGCAACACTCTCACAAATCCTCACGTTGTCAGATCCAGGGCCAAGTGACCTATCAGACCTCTACCAAGACGGTAGGGGTCCTCATAGACTCCGGTGCAGACGAAAGCTTTATGGACTGGACATTAGCCCATGAACTCAAAGTACCTACCCATCGCATTCACCAGGCCATGAGGGCCAAGGCTCTTAACGGACAGGACCTATTTTCCATCACGCACAGCACCGAACCCGTGAAATGGGAAATTCAGGGACATGAAGAGACTATGGTTTTTTTTCTATGTGACTCTCTATCTCAACCTATTGTGCTAGGGTTTCCCTGGCTCATGCAGCACAACCCAGTGGTGGATTGGAGAACTGGCAACATTCAGGGGTGAAGGGAGAGCGGTACTAACCACAGGGCCGTGAATGAAAATCAGCAGAAACCCATCACTGTGATTAACCATGTATCTGTTCCTCCTACAGAATCCCAGCGCCCCGATTCCAAAGGGGCGTTTATACTCCATCTCAGGGCCAGAGAAAGAGGCCATGAAAGAATATATTGATTCCTCCCTGAAGGCAGGATTGATTAGACCCTCATCATCCGCAGCGGGAGCAGGCTTCTTTTTTGTCGGGAAAAAAGATGGGTCCTTACGACCATGCATAGATTATAGTCCTTTTAATGAAATCACGGTCAAGAACAGATACCCCTTGCCACTTATGAACTCAGTATTCGATCAGTTACAACAGGCAAAAATTTTCACCAAGCTCGATCTCAGAAACGCATACCATTTAATCAGAATGAGACAGGGGGATAAGTGGAAAACCGGGTTCAACACACCTACAGGCCATTATGAATATCTAGTCATGCCTTTCGGACTAACTAACGCACCCGCTGTTTTCCAAAATATGATAAACGAGGTTCTCAGAGATTTTCTTGATCATTTTGTTTTCGTATACTTAGACGACATATTAATTTATTCCTCGGACCTAGAGGCCCACAAACGCCATGTTAACCTGGTACTCCGCTGTTTACTTGACATCAGTTATACGTTAAAGCCGAAAAGAGCGAGTTCCATGCCACCACCATCTCCTTCCTGGGCTTCATTGTAGCCCCTGGAAGAGTTCAGATGGACCCGGCTAAGATTAAAGCGGTAGCCGATTGGCCCACCCCTGATAATCGCAAAAAGGTACAGCAATTTCTAGGATTTGCCAACTTTTACAGGCGGTTTATCAGAGGCTTCAGTTCCATCGCAGCCCCCCTACATGCTCTGACCTCGACCAAGACCCAGTTCCAGTGGACTCCAGAGGCCGAAGCAGCCTTCAACGATCTCAAGACCCGGTTCACCACCGCACCCATCCTCAAGATGCCAGATCCTCTACGCCAGTTCGTGGTGGAGGTGGACGCCTCAAACGAAGGGATCGGAGCTGTGCTGTCCCAGCGGGCGGAGCAGGATGGCAAAATGCACCCTTGTGCATTCTTGTCCAGGCGACTGACCAAGGCGGAAAGAAATTATGGCGTTGGCAACCGAGAGCTCCTCGCAGTCAAGGTGGCGTTGGAAGAGTGGAGGCACTGGCTGGAGGGGTCAGAGGTGCCATTCATCGTCTGGACTGATCACAAGAACCTTGAGTACCTAAGAAATGCAAAAAGGCTGAACTCACGCCAGGCCAGGTGGTCACTATTCTTTAACCGTTTCTTGTTTTCCCTCTCTTACAGGCGGGGTCCCAGAACACCAAGCCCGATGCTTTGTCCCGAATATATGACCCCGAGCCTGTTGCCAAGGAACCAGAACCTATCCTTCCACGAAACTGTGTGGTTGGAGCGGTAACTTGGCAGATAGAAAATTAGGTGCGACAGGCTAACGGCGATAGCCCCCCACCTCGAGGTTGCCCCGAAAACCGACTATATGTTCCAGTTGCTCAGCGACCTCAGGTGATCCACTGTCATGCCATCTGGGAGTACGGCGAACTATGTTCGTAATCTCCCGGAGATTCTGGTGGCCAGCTATGGAGCGGGAGGTCCGGGAGTACATTGAGGCTTGCTCGGTCTGTGCCTGTAACAAGACTTCCTCAGGGAAAAGGATGGGACTCCTTCAACCACTTCCCATTCCCTCCAGACCTTGGTCGGACATCTCATTGGACTTCGTTACGGGGCTCCCGGTGTCTCAAGGAAACACTACGATTCTCACTATAGTTGACAGATTTTCTAAGATGGCCAGATTCATAGCCTTGCCCAAGTTACCCACAGCCAAAGAAACTGCTGAACTCTTAATTAACCACATTGTCAGAGTTCATGGAATTCCAAAGGATATTGTTTCAGACCGGGGGCCCCAGTTCATCTCAGGGTTCTGGAGGGAGTTCTACCGTCACTTAGGAGCCACAACCAGCTTAACTTCTGGCTACCATCCAGAGACTAACGGCCAGACCGAGCACCTTAACCAGCAGCTGGAAGCCGGCCTCGGTGTCTGGTGTCACAGAATCCCTCTACATGGAGCAAACACCTGGGGCCTCATGTACGAATACTTGCGTGGATTTCCTCCTAAAACTTGCCGTACGCCAGAACCCGGAAACTGTCGTACGCACAAAAATATTCAGATGTATCAAAGTGTGCGTTCGCATGGATCCAAGCACGTTTCTTTTGTACATTCCAATCAACGTGGAATTGAGCGCACATGTGCGAAACTCCTCCCTGTCCACGCCCCCATTTAAATATGCAAATCTATTTAAATAGGCCCTGGACCTGACATTCTCTCTTCGTTCAGATAAAAAAAAACACGAGTAGAGGTAAGAAGCGAAATTTTACCGAATCTGAGCTTGAGGTGCTCATAAATGAAGTTGAGACGCGCAGGGAGATTTTGTTTGGAACCCTGTCGACAGGCATAAATACAAAAAGAAAACGACGTGAGTGGGAGCATGTGTGTGAGGCTGTGAATGCTGTTGGGTCCGAGCAGCGCACAGAATCAGAACTAAAAAAAAAGTTCTGAAGGTGGAGGTGAAGCGGAGGGTCTCTGCCCACCGCCGAAGCGTGACCGCAACAGGCGGGGGGTCGGGAGTGGAGGAACTTTCCTCCTTTGACAGGAGAGTGGCCTCCTTGGTCGGTGGGAGCCCATGAAGGTGACACTGATCATCTCCAAGGTAAATATGCTGAACTCATGTTGTAAATATGCTGGTCATACAATTGGCTGCTCACAATACATATAGCTCATGCGTAAAGATGCCAGGCTACTAAACACTTTGACTCATGTACTGTATGTTTATTTCACAATAGATGATAAGCCAGGTGAGGACTCCTCCGGCGGCCCCGGCGTCTCCCCTGGCGGCTCCACCGGCCCCGGCAGCTCCACAGGCCCCGGCAGCTCCACGCCTGCGGCTGACGCCCGTCCCACTGGCCATGTCCTCACTCGAGCTGTGCTGGAGACACAGGAGCAGATAGTCAGAGGCATCGGTGGAATAAACGATCGTCTTGATCAATTAATCAATGTACTGATGGATATGAATAAGGCAATACATTCATTTGTGTACAAGTAAATTCTGTCCTTGCCTCTTTACATGCTTGAAATCACATTCGTGGGGCCTTTCCCGATCACAAAGACCGTCGGACCTGCAGCCGTTCGCCTTCGTCTTCCCCAGTCCCTCAGAGTCCATCCCACGTTTCATGTCAGCCAGGTCAAGCCTGTCCGGGAGAGCACAATGGTTCAGACCCCCCCCCACCCCCACCACCTCGAGAGGTCGTTGATGGCGGCCCGGTGTACAAGGTCCGCAAACTATTGGCGTCGCGCACTCGAGGTCGGGGCAGACAATATTTAGTCGACTGGGAGGGTTATGGACCAGAGGAGCGCCAGTGGGCCCCCTCCCGATTCATCTTGGACCGAACTCTCATCGAGGACTTCCATAGAGATCACCCTGACCAGCCTGGGCCGTCAGGAGTCGGCCCTAGAGGGGGGGGGGGGTACTGTCACACCACGGTGAGGTCAAGCTGGGTTTTTGTTATGTCTTGTCATTTCCTGTTTTATTTTGAAAGATAACTCTCCTCTCGTTTCAGGTCACTTGCCCTTCCTCATGTGTCACCGGTCTGATTGTCTTCCCCGCCCTGATTGTTTCCACCTGTTCCCCATTTCCCTCATGTGTGGGTGTATTTTAGAATTTTAAAATAAAAATCAAATAATCATTTTTGTTTGTTAATATCCTTTTCTGAATGGAAAATCCAATGACCAAAACATACACAGACCCAGCACTAACCTAATTATGCACCCCCTGGCTTTGACCCCTGGGTGTCACAGTGTAAATAATAACTAAGTGGTGGTGTTATTGGACCCAAAAATGCAGAGGAACTGAGTCAAATAAACAGCCGTTTATTAGACTAAGGAAAATGGTGGGGAGGCGTCACCGACGCCAGGAAGGCAGCAGAGGCAGGCAAGCTCACGGGGGGGAGTTGGAGCCGAGAACGAGGGAGATGGAAGGCGTGGAGGGGTTTAGGCCGGGGCAGGCGGGTGCAGTAGCCGGATGGCGAGGAGGGCGAAGAGCTTGAGTCTGCAGGCAGAGAATTTAGGTCAATACTCAGAAAAATCTCAAAAGGCAATTTCTCAAGGAGCCTGGGTGATCTACCGCGATGCAGTGACAATGTGGCAGTGAGCGTGCAGGAGGCCAGCCTCTAAATACTGCTTGAGTAGATGATGATCTGATGCAGGTGTGTGCAGTCAGCTCCACAGCAAACCACACCCATGCCTGCAAAGAGAGCACAACGCCCAACCCCCAGCCTAAACACACCACATACAGACCCTTTCCAAAAAATTTGAATATCATAGAAAAGTTGACTTATTTCCATAATTCCATTAAAAAGGTTAAACTTTCATATACTATAGATTCAGGGCCCACAATTCAAACAATTTCAAGGATTTATTTGTTTATTTTTACATATTTTGGGTTTACAGCTCAAAAAACCCATGAAAACAGGAATTCAAAAAATTAGAACACTGTTAAGAAATCACCATTTACTTCTCAGTTTTTTAAGAAAAAAAGAAAGAAATTAGGATCACATCAAATCAGTCAAAATATGGTACTTTCTAAACGATATGTCAACGTTCAATACTTGGTTGGGAATCCCTTTGCCTTAATCACTGCCTCGATGCGCCGTGGCATTGAGGCAATCAGCCTGTGGCATTGCGTGGGAGTTATGGAAGCCCAGATTTCCTTGATGCTTGCTGTCAGCTCTTCTTTGTTTTTGGGTCTGGTGACCCTCATTTTCCTCTTGATAATACCCCATAGATTCTCAATGGGGTTTAGGTCTGGCGAGTTGGCTGGCCAGTCAAGCACTGCAATGGCATGGGATTAAACCAGGTTTTGGTGCTTCAAGTTTCAAGTTTCAAGTTTTTATTGTCAAAACTGCAAATGTACAAGACATACACAGAATTGAAATTCCGTTTCTCTCTGTCCAAACGTAAAGATGTAAACATATATATAATAAAATTAAAATAAAATAGAATAAATAAAATATGAAATAAAAATATAAAATAAAAATATATACAATAATACAAGCAGAGTATTTTTTGAGTCTGTAAAGTGGCTGGTGCCTTTTTTTTTTTTTTTTGGGGGGGGGGGGTCAGCAGTGTCCGAGTTTGTGGGGCAGCGGGTGATAGGAAGGAGGGGCAGTACTGGGAGGGAGAGTTCAGCCTCCTGATGGCCTGGTGCATGAAGCTGTCTCTCATCCTGCTGGTTCTCGCCTGGAGGCTCCTCATTCTCCTCCCGGAAGGCAGGAGGCTGAAGAAGTGGTGATTGGGGTGGGTGGGGTCGCCCGCAATGCTGAGAGCTTTGCGGGCCAGGCGTGTGCTGTAAATGTCCTGGAGGGAGGGGAGGGGGGCACCGATGATCTTCTCAGCTGCTCTCACTATGCGCTGCAGGGTCTTCTTGCAGGATGCAGTGCAGCTGCCCATACCACACAGTGATGCAGCTGGTCAGGATGTTCTCGGTGGTTCCACGGTAGAAAGTCTGTAGGATGGGGACTGGAGCTCTGGCTCTTCTCAGTCTGCGGAGGAAGTAGAGGCGCTGCTGGCTTTCCTGGTCAGTGATGCGGTGTTGCTGCTCCAGGAGAGTCCTCAGTGATGAGCACACCCAGGAACTGGTGTGCTCCACTCTTCTCCACTGCAGCACCGTTGATGGTTAGGGGGTGGTGCTGGGTGGGGGCTCTCCGGAAGTCGACAACAATCTCCTTCGTCTTCTCCACATTCAGAGAGAGATGTTGTCTCTGCACCACTTGGCCAGTCGGCTCACTCATCCCTGTAATTTGACTCATCGTTTTGTTGATGAGCCCCACCACAGTCGTGTCGTCCGCAAACTTGACGAAGAGGTGGTTTGTGTGTTGGTGAGCAGTGTGGGTCAGCAGGGTGAACAGTAAGGGGCTGAGCACGCATCCTTGGGGCGCCCCTGTGTTCAGCGTGATGGTGCTAGATGCGTTGCTGCCGACCCGTACTGCCTGTGGTCTTCCGGTCAGGAAGTCCAGCAACCAGTTGCAGGTGAGATGTTTAGTCCTAAAGAGTCCAGTTTTTGTATCAGCTGCTGGGGGATGATGGTGTTGAAGGCTGAACTGAAATCTAAGAACAACATCCTCACATATGAGTCCTTAGAGTCCAGGTGGGTGAGAGCTGAGTGGGCGGTGGAGATCATCAGTGGACCGGTTGGCCCGATATGCAACTGAAAGGGGTCCAGGGACGGAGGGAGGATGGTTTGATGTGGCTGCATGACTAACCGTCGAAGCACTTCATGATGATGGGGATCAGTGCCACGGGGCGGTAGTCGTTGAAGCAGGAGAGAGAAGCCTTCTTTGGAACCGGGATGATGGTGGTGTACTTGAAGCAGGTGGGGACAACAGCTTGGCTCAGGGAGGTGTTGAAGATGTCTGTGAGGACATCTGTGAGCTCCTCAGCACAGTCCTTCAGCACACGACCAGGAATGTTGTCAGGTCCTGCAGCTTTGCGAGTGTTGATCCTGGAGAGGGATCTCCTCACGCTTGCCGGAGACAGGGACAGCACCTGGTCATCTGGAGGGGGTGTTGTCTTCAGTGCAGGGGTGCTGTTGTCAGCTTCAAACCGTCCAAGAAGTGGTTAGATCGTTGAGCAGAGTGATGTCACTGTCACAGGTCTGTGGTCGAGTTTGTAGTCCGTGATGGTCTGTAACCCCTGCCACAGGCTCCTCGTGTCTCTGCTGTCGGTGAAGTGGTGGGTTATCCTGTTGCTGTACTGCCTCTTTGCAAGTCTGATGCCACGGGACAGGTTGGCTCTAGCTGATCTCAGACCAGCCTCATCACCTGCTCTGAAAGCAGCGTTCCGGGCTCTCAGTAACCGATGGACTTCCCCCGTCAGCCATGGTTTCTGGTTGGACCGTACCGTGATGGTCTTGGTGTCTGTGACATCATCAGTGCATTTGCTGATGTAGGCAGTAACAGTGTCTGAATACTCCTGGATGTTGATCTGGTGGTTGTAGGTGGCTGCCTGCTTAAACATGTCCCAGTCTGTAGTGTTAAAGCAGTCCTGGAGTGCTGAGGAGGCACCCTCTGGCCACACCCGTACCTGCCTCTGAACCGGTCTGGTGACTTTGACCTTAGGCCTGTATGCTGGCATTAGCATAACAGTGATGTGGTCCGAAGCGCCGAGATGGGGGAGGGGTGAGGCCTTGTATGCTCCTCTCAGTGTTGTGTAGACCTGGTCCAATGTGTTGTTTCCCCGAGTAGCAAAATCAATGTGTTGGTACACATTAGGAAACACTGTTTTGAGATTTGCATGGTTGAAATCTCCAGCCACGATGAGAAGTCCCTCTGGATGGGCAGTCTGCTGTTCACTGATGGAGCTGTACAGTTCACTCAGTGCCTTGTCTCTGTCGTTGTTGTTACGGCTGGATGGGATGTAGACTGCAACAAGCAGGATGACAGAAAACTCCCTCGGTAGATAGAAAGGCCGGCACTTGATGATGATAAACTCCGCAAGAGATGAACAGTGTTTGCAAACCACCACAGTGTCCTGACACCAAGCGTCCCTGATGTACACACAGACCCCGCCACCGCGGGTCTTACCTCCTTCAATGAGGGCTCTGTCTGCTCGGTAGCAAGTTAGCCGGTCGAGCTGGATGGCGGAGTCCGGTACGTTGTTGTTCAGCCATGTTTCCGTGAAAACGAAAACACAGCACTCTCTCACGGTCCGCTGGGTCGATCTCAGGAGGTGTATGTGATCCAGTTTATTGTCCAAGGAGCGTACATTGGCTAGTACGATGGATGGTAAAGCCGGCTTGTGTGGGTTAGCCGCTAGCCTGGCCCGGATACCTCCGCGCTTTCCTCGCTTCTGCCTCCTCTCGCACCGCCTGCGGCGCTTCCTCTGCGGATGTGCTGCAGTACTGGGGGTCGGTGTCGAAGTGGGCCGCCGGAGAAGGCCGAGGTTGTGTAGCTCCTCAGCGTGTGTCGGGTTTAGTTTCCAGAAAAAAGTTTTGCTGATGTCAAAAAGAGTCCCACGGCTGTATGTGCGCCTTGGGACGGACAAACGCGACACAAACGAAAAATCACACGGGCACACTGACGAAGACAAACATGTGAAACACACCATTTTCGGGACAGAGAGGGGCCGCTGCGTCCGTACGCGCCGCCAGCTAGGTCATTTCTTCTGGTGGTATAGGCAGAGGCCGGGTCCTACGCTTCCTACGTTGGCTCAGGCTCAGAAGTGGCTAAAACTGCAGAGGAACCCGACAGTTTTAGCCCATCTCCCGGATGTGTCTGAATGTGGTGGTTTTTGAAGCTGTGACTCCCGCCTCATTCCACTCTTTCTGGATCTCTGCCAGATTCTTGAATCTTCTCTGTCTGATAATCTGCTTAAGCCCGCGGTCATCTCTTATGCTGGTGCATCTTTTCCTGCCACATTTTGCCCTTCCACTAGACTTTCCATTGATATGCTTGGACAGCCTCCTTAGCTATGATCTTTTGTGGCTTCGAGTTTAGTAGATGATTCATGCCCTGCAAAATTTGGACTGATTTCTTCACAGTATTCTAATTTTTTGAATTCCTGTTTTTGTGGGTTTTATGAGCTGGAAGCCCAAATTATGTAAAAATAAACAAATAAATCCTTGAAATTGTTTGAATAGTGGGCCCTGAATCTATAATCTATGGAAGTTTAACCTTTTTAATAGAATTATGGAAATAAGTAAACTTTTCTATGATATTCAAATTTTTTGGAAAGGGTCTGTAAGTGGTAGTAGGTGAAGGTAATACACTGCATTACACACACCAATGTTGTCCTCAAAACATCATAGCGTATTTTTCATTATACCTTTTTAATCACGTAGCCTAGCCTCACCCATCATCTCTTGTTAAACGTTTCAATAAGAGAATCAGCTGTATTCATAACAGAGTGAAATTAAGCCTTTAGTTTATACATTATATTTTAGTGCATATCAGAGTGACTAAACACGATTATAACATACATCAGAACTTAAGATTCTTGTTGGGCTATTATAATTATATAATTATATACTTACGATAGATTGATATATCCCATATCATTATTATTAACTCAAAACTACACAGATAAAAAGATAGTAAATAACCAAACCATGAAAAAAATTAGGGGCGATAAATGACACGTGAGATGTGTGTATGCAATAGAATTGCTTGTTTGTGTTCATGGTGAATTGATGTCACCCAAGGGGTTAACAGTTGTGCTGTGCCCTGTTAACCATCAACGGCCATCGTTTAGATGTCTTCTGATAAGATGCTAATGCTGCTATATCATGAGACAGAGCTAGCTATATTTGATAGATTCTTTTTTTTTTCTTAAAAGGAAAATGTAATTTTATGTGTGCCCTATGCAACATTAATGCCCTTTTTGCCAGACACATACATGTTTTAACTGATGGACTGTGCTACAGGTACTTGTTTTTTATCTTATGTGTACTTATATATTTTTCCACCTCTGTAACACCAGTGCTATCTGCAAAAGAGCTAATATACAGCCACTGTCAAAAACCAAAACTGCATTAAATTAAACATAAGGTCATTAAACATGACCTTAAAATGACTATAATATATGTATAAAGGAATGGATTCAGTGTAGGCGCCCTTAAAATGAAATGACAGCTACTAGCCTCATAGCTACCCCTCCTTAAATGACTGGAGTAGAAAAACAACAACAACAACAAAAAAACACCTGTAACTTCAGGTCTTAATGCTGCAGTAACATGGCACTAATTCAGAAACTTGGATCATCATAATTTGTGGGAATAAATTTGCTTGTTGTTTCTTTACTCCCTGACACCCGCTGGCTCCATAGGAATCAAAATGCATGCACAAATTCCCCAAATTAATTTCCTTACTTTACTTTGCTTGTGTTGCAAATTACACAAATGATGAGAACTTGCCAGTGTGAAGAGATTAACTACTCTACTTCTGTAGTGTTGCTTCACTGCCATTCAAAGCTGGTAAACATAAATTCTCCCACCAGTGATTCCAATGTTTCTTGGGCAAATCAGAAACAATGCTTCATAAACCTTCAATAGAGTGTGAAACGCTACACACAGACCTCTTCATACTCGCCACCCTCTGCTTCTCAACAAACTCTCTGACAACAACCTAGGGAATCCAGACTTTATTTTTCTATGTGTCCATCATTGTTAGACTACAATGCTAAAAACAGACAGATGCAGGATAGATTCATGATGCGACAAGTCTTCAGAAATTAGTCTTGACACTCTAATGGTACTGGGACAGAAAAGGAGCTATAAAATTCTCATTTTAGACCATTATGTAATAATTATAATGACTGTAATGGTGGCGTAAAGTGCACTGGTAATTGGGATAATGGTTGAGGGCAGAAGTGGCTGGATAACACCATCCATTATGTATTAGCAACAAATGCAAACAGTGAGGTGATAGTAATTTGAGGCCATAACAATTTAGAAATAACTACCATAAAATTTCCATTTTTTTTGCTGCATGTCTCCCAGACTGATGCCACACAATTCTCTCTCTCTCTCTCTCTCTCTCTCTCTCTCTCTCTCTCTCTCTCACACACACACACACACACACACACACACACACACACACACACAAACAACACGCCAGGTAATAATATTGGAAGGAGGGGTGATGTGCAATAGTACTGCATTATACTTTTCTCTGCCCAACATTTACGATGCATCATTCTTATTGTCTTTTCATTACCATTGGTTACTTGGTGCCTAAAGACATTCTGCTTAGAGGGGATGATGGGACTCATTACACAGGCAATTGCACATACAAAGATTAAGACACACACACACACACACACACACACACACACACACACACACACACAACCAAACTCGGCTCACAGTCAAAATACTTATTTACATAGTGTTCTGATACTAATCCATGCATGATTGATTGCCTTGTAAACTCTCATTAGAATAAAAATGCATGCATTCAACCATTAAGTTTTAAGATGTGATTTATATGTGGGCAATGTATTTAAAATTTTTGTGACTATGCGATGCTCATCTGTTTCCATATTCTAGGCTGGCGGTATGAAATATGTCAGTGGTATTGAAATGATCGATTGTTTTTATGAACATGCCTTACATGCCAACATGTATTTAATATTTTTGAGATAGTTCCATCCAGTGCACATGTTAATACTTTAAAAGTCAGCAATGGTAATGTATCCCCAGCTATACTGCTATATTGAACAAGCATAGTATTTTTACCCTCACATGCTTAATCCCTGCTGGGCACAGCTTTGCCTTCGTACTCCACCAGGAGCATTTCTGAAGCAGACTTTTTTACCCACCATACTTTGTTGGGTTTCTCAAATTTGTTGAGACTTGCTCAGACTTGGTAAATTTGTTGTTGGTTAATGTGCTTCTACCATGATAGGCTGTTTTTTTTAATTTTTTTTTTATCTGAAGTCTGCACAGGTTGTTTTAATTATGCAAAGCTGGAAATAGCCAGAATGCGTTGTAACTTATTACTTACTCTCGGACAAACATGGAACAGTGAAATCATTATGTACGCATATTCAAAGCTCATTCTCTGTGGCTCCTGATTAGTTGACTGAATGTGCTGCCCTCTTCCACCCAGTGAGACATCAGTGAATCCATAGAGCTACAGCCACATTAGAGAATATTCACTGAGACATACTGATGACCCTTTTCAAATAAGACAAATTAAGGTCTATGTAAGAGTCTAAAGAGTTGTCACTAGTTTCCTTTTTTTTTAAATAAGGAAAAAGTAAAGGAGCCAAATCTGGATCCACAAAACACTGGACATCTCTCTCACTAAAGAAGTCAATCTGCTGGTGGCATTACAAAAAATTGATCATTATTTGTTCTTCTCCGGACTGCACATATTTGTACATTTTATAACAATTCTTCTAATAATTGATGAGATATTTCAGACTGGTTCAAACATGGACTGACCAACTGATGACTAAAGAACCTTGCATCAAGAATTGTGTGTCATTAATGAGGAAGGCAAGCAACCTAATAGCTTAACCTGTTGTTTAGCTATGCAGACTGTTTTTGCTTACCTGGTACTGTATATGACTTCTGTCATAATGC
This sequence comes from Larimichthys crocea, assembly GCF_000972845.2. NCBI lineage: Eukaryota > Metazoa > Chordata > Actinopteri > Sciaenidae > Larimichthys > Larimichthys crocea. Next base: position 19,034,961 of record NC_040011.1, on the reverse strand, counting down.
ATTGACAGAATGATTCATAGAAACTGCAGTGTAAACCCAGAAACGTTGAATTTAAATTAAAAAAAGAAATTAAGGAACTGGTTGCTTTGCAGAAATGAATGTGTAATGATAAAGATAGTTTTGAACGTCGCGTTTTACTTAAATGCTTGAAGAGTTTATGTTGTTATTTGAAGTTCAGTGCATTAATTTTCCAGCTGCATGTTGCTTATTATTGCCAATTATCTGGGCCGAGACAGACCGAGTGAATTGTTTATTCAGACCTGACAGACGTGACTGGGAACGAGGAGAACTTATGCTAACACTGAGATTGAATGTTTACTTCCCAGATGACTGCGAAACAGAAATTAACTATGAGGGTTATTGTCTCCAAGTTGTCATTGCCATCTTTCTTGATCTGAAAGATGATTGAAGATTTTATTGTCTGGCTCAAAGGCACCCTTCAAGCAACCAATAACTTTGCCTTACAATACCAAGATTGAAGGTTTTTTTCCCCCCTCAACCCTTCAGATCTCTGTGAGCTTCCAGAGAGGCCAACCATTAAAATACTGTGTACCAATCAAACTGAATTATGTACACAGTCTGTTAGACACCGAAATCTTGTCCATCTCCACTCTGAGCAGAAGTTTTCAGTGACCATGGCTCCATGTTCTTTTCGCAGCCTCATGATACATGTGCGAAGGTTATTGGGCACATGCATCAAGGCACAGTAACAGTAACAGTGCAGAGCCATCTCTTAAAATCTCATTTGCTACAACTTGGTAAATGGTTTAACCTCCCTGAATTGCATCTTGCAGCATTCGGGTTCACAACACCCAGCTGGTTCTACAATTAAATATCTTGAACTTCAGGCTGTTTTTCCATCAACCCAAGCCACAAAATGACCCTGATTCTTTAAGACATAAATATGTTTGTACCAAGGCTTTTGCCATGTCTTCTCCTGGGTATGCTTTGAATGTATACATTATCTCCATCAGTTTCTTAAGGCTACTTTGTTTTATATTGTAAGGTGAAGTTGTAGTTTGCTTAGAGATGGAAACACTCTTCAAGTGTTTCAGGTCAATATCAATAAATTTGATGATGAAAACAGAGACAATAATCCTCATGGTTAATTTCTGTTGCATGGACATCTGTTAAATAATGATAGACAGGTGTCAACAGACAAATAATACTGACACTGTTACCATAATTTCTCATACTCTGTCAGATCTGTAATACACAGGGACAAATCAGTTGGAACAATGTCTTCCAAGGTAGGGAGGGTAACCGGTGACCATATGAAAGTGTTTGAGTCTCTGTGTTAATTTTTAAAGAAAAACCCTTGAATAAGGAAGACTGGATTCAAGTATCAAAGTTTAAGTTGAATTTATTATTCTTGTACAAGAAGGAGCATTTAACAGTGGAGCTCTAACAGTTGGTTCTTATACATTCTTTAAATATGGTCTGTAAATACATTGTCTTGAAACTAAAAGAATCCAGAGCTTGCCTCTTGGTGGCCAAACTCACATTAGCTTTCACATTATCAGAGTTGTTTTTCAGATCTTCAAGATTGGCTGCACTGTTATTTGCAAGTAATCAGATTGGATTTCTGTGTCCAGATTTAGATGCCGGTAGCTATGTACACTGGTGGTGTGGCTTTCCAACACGGAAGCAGCTTTGTCTGTACAGAAACTTCCCTCCAAGGTGCCAGCAGACAGACAACTGTTCTCTGTGTTGTGCTTCATATCGCTCTGTTAGTGGCAGAATTATTCTGTTTAGCCACTCTGATCCACTTCAGTCACTCTGGATTTGACATCATCATTGTATGTCACGTTCAAGTGACTCAAAAACACTTTTGAAATCTGATCCGTTGTATGTGAGTAGCAAGAGCATTTAAAATGAGATGAAATTGCAATTTGGATTGGAATTTTGATTCATCTCCAAAAGTAGTCTGGATCAGATTTCTAAAAATAGCTGTTGTCCAGAATCTCTCATTTTGATATGCCCATAAAACACATTTTGGCTGTCTTTACAAGGCCTAAATAACCTGTAAAGTAGGAGTGCCAGTTCACTTGACCTCTATAATTGGAATTCATTGCAAATTCCTTGGGTATCGATTAGGTTGGGACATTTCTGCTGATGGTGATGATGCCACAGTAACAGCTGTGCTCGGTGTTAGCCTCACTCTGTGTGCCTGATGAACTGCCCCACATTGGAACACAATTGTCAAGACTTTGTAGAGTTGCAGATGGAGTTCATTCCAGTTCACCGCAGAGGAGAAAACAAGATGCTGATTATGCTGAAAGCCTTGAAGTAGTTTGGTAAGTTTTTCCAAGTCATCATTGTTTCTTTCAGACTTCAGAGCATCTCATTGTCTGCATGTCTGTTCGGGAGAGACAGGTGTATGTGAGTGCATGTTGCTTTTTGTGGGGTCTAAATGGATAGATGTGCATTTCTGCCTATTTTTTCTGTTGTTTTCATGAAAGAAAGTACTGTTGAGGAAGATTAAAAGTGTCTTCAGATCTACTGGAAGGAAACCTTTTTCATCACAGGGGTTTTGAAGTTATTCAGCGCGGTACATTTCAGTTCGTGGCAGAAGAGAATCTCTGTTCTTATCTGTTTTACCACATATGTTAGATCAATAACTGGAAACATTTCTTGTAGCAGTTTTTCTCTAAAACAAAGGTGATTGCACTGTTTTAAATCCTTTCAGTACGCATCCACAGATGCTTCTTCTAAAGCACATACACTTACCAACATCTACAATCCACTAAGCTTCTCTACTGGAGCAGTAGTAGAATAAAGTGGCTTGCTCGGGGGCACTGTGATTTGTGATTTTTCAGGTACTTCAAGGAATCAAACAAGGTACATTTACAAGCCCACTCCTTCAGACCTCGAAACCTTGTACGTGGGAGTTTAACGGCCATCAGTCACTGAGATGTGACTGCTCTCTCACACTGACTGCATCTCCCTGTGTGAGTCATTGTCACCCTTAAGAGGAGAACAATAATTTCAGACTGCCAAGCTGTTGGTGCGTATGTACTTTCATGTCCTCCCCATCAGCTGCTCAGCTTTTGCAGTGTTAAGGCAGCTATTCTTAAACACACCCACTCTCATACACAGTGTATATAAAAAATACAAGCTGTACCGTGAGGTACTTTTGGAACAACTTGTTTTCACAACGTGAATCTATATACATTCTAACTGAATACTGTTACCACTGGTGGAAGTATTCAGATTCTTTACAGGTTTGAATACCACACTGTAGAAAATACAGTAAGTACAATTTCTGCATTTAAAGTAAAAGTAAAGTAGTATATGAAGTATAAACATATCTAACTGCCTTGAACATTCTACAGAAACATGCAGCAAACACACACACACACACACACACACACACACACACACACACAATATATGTGGAAATTATATTGACTACTTCTCTCTACATAGTCACAACAAACGTCACAAACAAGCGTGTCCAAGCCATTTTGTGTGTCCTCTGGAAACATTTGAAAAGTCTAAATTTTCTTGTTTTTTTGTCTATTTGCATATGATTTCTTCAGATGCTCTGCACTGAGCGCCTTAATATAGCATGTAATGCTATACTCTAGATACACTATTATCATAATTTATCATGCATTGATCCTGCTTGTATACATTATTGTTTAACGGCAATTCTCTTGTAGTTTGTTGAGGTCACATTAAAAATATCAAAAGTTTAAACGTGAAGAAAAACAGATGGTTCTGTTGAAACCATGAATTGTTTGGCACTGCTGCCTGAGAAATTACTTATTCTTCATTTAAATTTTTTTCAGTTGGCACATTTAATATTTGAAGTTCTCTTGTTTTGTCAAATCTTGATTTATAAAGTGACTATAGTCAGTGAAAAGTACAGTTTCCTCTAAATGTAGTGGAATAGTGGGAGTGTCATCAAATGTAAATATTCAACTTACTACAGATACCTTTTTAAATTTGAACTTAATTAAAGTTCTTGAGAAAATGTCTTTAGTTACATTCCACCACTGGTTATATATCCAGTGACAGTATAAAGAATGGACAGCATATGCATGACGTCACCCACAGTATTTCTGCTGAAAAGCCATTTTGGCTGCTGTGGCTGTCACCATGTTGGTACTCCTGCTTCTTCTGCCTCCAAGATGTGGATCATCAGCTGACGTAAGGCAGGCCAAATGAAACCCGGGCGCTCAGACTGTCACACCTCAGTGAGGTCATTTCTTGTTTTGTGTTTTTGTCTCGTCATTTCCTGTTTTATTTTGAAAAGTAACTCTCCTCTCGTTTCAGGTCACTTCCTTGTGTGTCACCTGTCTGATTGTCTTCCCTAATCACTGGTTGTGTGCACCTGGTGCTCACTTCCCTCCATGTGTTAAAAAAGTCTGCGTGTCCCTTGTCTTGTGCCAGTGTGTTCGGCTCTATCATCAGACCAGCCTGTACTATAGATCTTTGCCACGACCACAGTTTTGCCCTGCTTCGCCACCTTGAGTTTTCTCCTCGTAAGAGTGATTTTTCTTTGTAACTTTATAGCTTAGCTTTAGTATGCAGTTTGTGGTTCAGAGATTGCTGTTTTGTTTTTCTCCTTTCTCCTTTGTGTTTATTTAGATTTAATCCTTCATTTCCTCCAGTTAGTTTTTAGTGTTTCTTAGTTTTCTGTATTTTCCCAACCATGTTCTGTTTCCTTCCCTTTTTTTTTCTCTTCAACTAAATATTACATGCAGTTTTCAAGGATGAGTGGCACTTGATGTGGTTCACCTCTAAAATGTTGCTGAAATAAGTGCAAAATGATATTATGTATCTTGCTTACTGATTAAATAAAATCTATGACTGGAGGTGAGCCTGCACCTGCATGCTTACAGCTTTGCTGTATACGCACATTAGTTACCAGGCCATTTCCTTTGTTTGGCACCCTAAGTCTGCACCTAAAAAGAACATCCCAAGAACAACAACTTGTTGGACAAAAACTGAAGAGGAAGCTATAAGAAAGAGAAAATCAAATATTATTGTCTCATATAAACTGCTTATTGAAGTTATGTTCTGGGAGATTTTTCGCCTTTTACAAGCTTTCCAGATGAAGCACAGGGCAGCACTTACTGCTGTTGCATGCACACCACACAGAACACAACACGATTAGTGATAAAACATTTGGGGTTTTGATGATGAAGCAATATGTTGCAGCCATAGATTAGAACATACAGTAGTTTACCTGTTTGCTTATAAAGACAGCAAATGCATACAGTCAATGTGAAGTTGCAAGAATTTGTCAAGAATTTTGCAAATAGTTGAGGCAAATTTCACATACTCCTGTGAGTAGAAAGTACTGCACTTTGAGCAAAAAAGCTGTATGTATCATGCAGCTTTGCAGAGTTTTGTGGGAATGAGAGGAGGGAGAGCTGTTAAAAGAGGGGACTCTGAAGATAAACGCGCAACTGGTATCAACCGGGATTCTGCTCTGATCTGGTTTTATTGGCAGGAGGACAGTTCTCTCTCTTTTTTTTTTTTACTTTTGTGATTAAAATGTGGAGCTTTGCGCAACGCAGGTACTGACCTGCAGAGATTAAACAAAAAAAGGAGACTGTTTGGACAAAAGTAAGCAAGCAAGTTGGAGTACCTCATAAGTGCTGCAGATATGTGCCTCCAGCTATCAGTTATCCTTTACGATGTGTTTGCATAGCTGTGATCAATCCAAACTCTGTCAAAAAACATTTGAAAAGTTTCTTTAAAAAAGTAGTTTTTACAAATCACCATATTGATGTAGTTATTTTGGCCTTCTTTGGATTTGATTATTGCAATAAAATCACAGCATAATCTGTTAAATTCAGGTTCATACCACTGTAATAAGCAAGATATTTACTCAATCGAGCAGCGCAAGGTGAAACACCATAATAAGGTAATTGCTATATTTAGGATTTAATGGAGGGATTTATGGTTTTGGTCAGTTGAACCGTGTCAAAATTCATCACATAGTGCCACGACTGCTAAATGCCAATTTATCTGCTATTTACCATCCATTGCATGTCAATGTTGTACAAATCAACCGTAAAAATAATGGTGAAGTTATTGGACTATTCACATCCTAATAGCTTCCTTTCTTCCTGTCTATTTAATTCTATGCACTCTCTGCAGCTGCCCTTTATACCAATCATTAGTGTTAATCGTTAGCCGTAATTGTCTTAATTGCTATCTCATTTGTCTCAATCGTTTTCTTTGTGAAGAGAGTTTAGAGTACTCGGATTTAAAAAAATCTATTTGCTGTTAAAGTCCGCTGCAGGACATCTGCATGTTCAATAGATTGTGAAGACACTATTGGACATGTGTAGTCTTGTTTTGAGCTTATTGTCATTGTCTGGATTGTAGCATTTCAATGCAGCAGACAAAAGACCCAAGTACACAGTATGAAGTGATTGTTGGTACTAATTAGTGCTGATTGTTACAAAGCGACAGAGCTATTAAAAGTTTAGGAATGTCACCTGAAGTAACTGGGGTCTGCTTTGTTTCCACTCTAAATGTAAATGCTAATGATTACATCACGTTTTCTGGCTTTTTAAATCGTAGACTGACACCAAATGCCTCTGGCCATTAACTTCTTGCTCCCATTTAAAATCCCAGCAGGGGGTGTCCTGAGCACCAACAATAAAGCAAAAAAAGACATTTGCTTTATTTATATTAAAAAAAAGGAGCTTGGTATAAACCTGATCTGCCCCACCCAGAGAGCTCTATAAACAAGGTCAGTTATTTATATTTATATATATTATCCACAGAGGTTTTATGTATTTCTAATACTTCCCTCAAGCTGGGAAAAGTGATATAAAAATCTGACCTTATCACAATGTAAAGTTTATGGGACAGGCGGGAACACACAGGCAGGCCCAGCAGGAGAAATATATTCAGCGAGCTACACGAAGTAAGCCTGGAAGCTAGAAAACTCTTGGTGAATGTACTAAGTGAGCATTTCTCTCTGGATTGAATAGGTAAATGGAGTGTACTTACACTCACTTACACTGATGAGTGGACAACCGACTCTACCTCCAGAGCCACAGCCACCGTCTTGGCACCTGGTATTAAGTTAATATTAATACATCTCTGCAGTGTACACGCTGACTACCTTGTTCAACTTTAACTTACTGTACCTGTCGTAATGGTGTGCACGTACAACTTTTCTGTGCAATGAGAAAGTGCTGTTACAGGTGGAGTGCACCGTCTCTTAAATGTGTGTCGGAAAGGAACTGTAAGGAGGCAATTAGCCTCTACCAAAAGAAGAGAAATGTGCTTCCAGGTAACACTTATTTTCATGTTTCTTCTTAGATGGCTTGGTAATATCATCTGCTGGATAATTCATAAACAGCTTCCTTCAGAAATCAGCTGTTTATGAACAGAGTTGAAGGACGTGGGAACCCCATAACTACACTATGAGTTCAGGACTTAAAGAGGAGTGCTGCATGACATCACCCAGGCTCAGCTAGTAAAAAGGAGTAAAACTCTCCAAACTGTAGGCTGGCTGCTCGTTAAACCATAATGTCTCATTTTATATGTTGCATTATAATTCAAAATCAGGTCATAAAATAAGGTTCTGTTGCAGAGGATCAGTAAGACTGTCGGACATCAGCTACTTTGCTCTGTATCTCCACCACAAATAATGGCTGTGCTAGTGTTTGTTGACTACCCCCAACAGGGATCCACTCAGTGGTCTTCATTCCAAACAGCTACATATGTATTAAAATATTGTCAAAATTCAAAGAGGTTGTCCAAAAACAGGTGGTGTGTGCCAAAAAATCAAACAGACGAGTACAGTGTTGGAGAGTTGATATTAATTATTATTGGTGGACATCAGGGGCGGACTGGGACAAAAAATCGGCCCTGGCATTTTGGACCAGACCGGCCCACAACATTTGATAACACACCTTTTCAGTCTTTTCGGTGCAACTGTGCAAGTGTTTAAAACAACATACCTTGAGCCATGCAGTGACTTAAATACTTTCAAACTTGTCATTTATTAACACTATACTACTACTATAACACTACTATTTAATACACTGCACCACTCAATCACAGTAATGAATCTGAAGGAAGCATTCATCCTGTTGGGTGTGTCTATGTGTTTCAGGGAGGAAGAAAAGAGAAAGAGAAAGAATAGTGATGAGAAATGATGGATCAGATCTGTGGGGTGAGTTTTTTTTTTTCTTTTTTTTTTATAAATATACATAAAGATGCAGTCAGGTCCAGAATTATTGGATTCTCTGGTAAACAAACACACAGCTGCATTGACATTACACTAGCAATGAACAAAATTGTCATTATAAAAAGTGTTGTTTTCTTTCATTGCAGGCTAACTTACATTGTCTATAGCCACCTAGCTACATATAATTTTAATTCATTAATTAATTTAATAAAATTTTTTCCAGGCCTAAATAGGAGCTTACCCTAGGACTACTAGTTGAACAAAGAAATTTAGAGTAACTCTTCACTTTTCACTCACATTTTTGGTGAGTGATGGTGGCTTTAAATATGCCTAGGCTAGAATTACTGGAATGTACAGATACCTGCAGCTGCATTCTAGCCATGTGGCAGGTCTAAAGCATATTCTCCACAACTCTTTTAACTTGCATTCACGCTCCCAACTAGCAACTACCTCATGCTGATTTCTTATACACAGCCATCTGTCAGGACCGAAATCAGCCAGTCTGAGCCCTCATCTAAACCATTACCCACCATTGTCCCTCCAGGCAGCTTGTCCTTCATATAGCCTTAAACAAATCCTTCACTATTTCACCATCAGTTTATCTCTCAGCGAAGGCCAACATTCTTACCAAGGGTCTATTTTAGTACCATTAACTCTAAATTTGTTAATGTGTGGACAGCACTTGCCTGTCACGTATTTATAAACTACATTTTATATTTTAGCACTAAAAGAGTCTCACCTCCTATCCACAGATGCATTTCTAAATGTCTGCACTTAAGTTGTTCGGGACCCACAGCTCCAGGATTACAACAGGATAAACTTTTTAATGTACTAATTTTTCTACACAACTTTCTCTTGTTTATTTGAGTGGGCTGTGAGGATTACTGGATTGTGTGGTATATGACCTTTCAAAATCTATAAAAGATGTACTGCTGGAAAAAAAACAAAGACAAGTAGCTGGTTTTCTTTCTGTTTCAATTTCATGTTAAAAGCAGAGGTATTATTGGGTTACCATGCACATAATTATGATTTGTTGTCGTGCAAAGGCAAGAACGGAGTTTCACTTTAATTTAATGAGAGGATGAGTAGTAATTACAATAATTATGGATTGGGTCTAATCCTGACTTCTGTGACATCACTACACTGATTGCGAGAAATATTAATCAATAATGTAAATGTTATTTTGTGTCATAAACTATGTAGGCCACCTTCAAACCATCCTGTACTTCATGATGATGTGTTGACGAATGTGGGTGAAGACTCGAATCTTCCACACAATTATACCCACATGCTCTACATAGAGCAGAATGAAATCTAGAATTGAATCAGATCTAGAATTGAATATCTGACAAAAAAAAATGCATTTTGTCATCTACCTTTTGGCTCGTTCATTGTTTCACAGATGTTTTCATGCTCCTTAAGCTACAGTTTCTTTGGTAAACTTAAAGCAACATTATACTTATAAACACTTTATGGAACTGTAATAATGGGTTTTTGTAGTTAATGCTTCAAGGAAGAGATGAGTCCAAGATCTGAAGTTCACAAGTACTTTGATATGAGCTCGGATCCATCCTGACATGCAATTAGAATGGACAAAGATTATGCTCCTCACTACCTATTACCTGAGCTTATACCATGTCATCTGTGACACAATACTTGGTTTACCTCTCTCTTGGAAACTTAAGACAGTTCCAGTTAGACAGTTCAATCAGATTCACCTGTCCATTGACAAATGCTCTAACAGTTCATAGGTTACATGGTTCACTAAAGGCTACATTCTATATTAAGATAGAAAAACATTCTAACAATAACAGATCATTTTACACTGACTTGTAATCAGGTGAATGGTGTCACACAACACCAACTATTTAACTGATTTTGGTGAAACCGGATCATCTGGTTTGTTCGCTCTGCCTCAAACTCTGTGCTTTCTCCCAGTTCTGATGGCATGCTTCTGTGAACTGTAAATGCTGTTAGCTCAGTTACTTAGCGGGTGGTGCCAGGGAGTGCCATGCAGATGAGAATGATGCCAGGAAAGGGAACCAGAACTAGAAACTGTCCGTGTGGATAATGTTAACAAGGCCTGCACAGGCAGAGCACTGCAGAGGCCAAGAGACCAAAGAGGGACGGAGGAAGCTAAGAAGAGAAAAGAAAGTGACCACCACGAGGTGCAGGACAAGAGTAAATCTGGTCTGACTTTTAGTCTTTGGCAAGAACTTAGTGCTGTGAAATAAAAGTTTGGGCTTTTTGCTGTTGGATTAGTAAGTAATATTACTGGCTGCTATGTCCTGTGTTGTTGCATTGCTTGATTTGGCGTTTAGCAAAAGTTGTCGAACCTGCTGTTTTTGATCATAAGTAAATATATAACATAGTCAGGTACAGCTGTCAATATTTATGACAGTAGTATTACATTCTAAAACCGGGGCACTAAAATTGCAGAAAAGGATCAATATCCTTTCAATTATTTTGCTTGTTGATTAAAGGAGTTTATTTGTAGACACTAATATTTTTTATTATATATTATTATATAAAATACTATATACATGTCCCTATATTTATTGTTCATGCTTGGTATAGTACTATAGTGCCTAAACTCACCTTAAAAAGATGCTGCAAGTCAATATTGCATTGCAAATCAATATGCATTTCTCATAATTCAATGTTCAAACACTATCCACTATTTCGTGGTAGTCAGGTAACTGGCCAAACGTTTTTCTTGTACCACTAGATGGATTCTGATTTTGTAGTTTTATAGCCATCTGTTGGGGCAGCAGCATCAGAGCCAGCGACCAAAAAAACAAAAAAAAAAGAACAATCTGATCAAGAAGGCTGGCTCTGTGTGGGTACGCTGTGGAGCCCCTGTAGTTGGTTGGTGGAAAAAATGATGCTCCCACAAATCAGCAGTCGGAGACTCTTGCCAGCTCCACTGTAAAAAGGACAGCACAGGAAGTCATTCCACAACTGTTAGATCTTGTACAATGACTCTCCTCTGTGCAGAGAGGAGTTGAGCGCTGAGCTTATGGACATAATAGGGTATACACATTTGCACAAGTATTGCCATGAGTCCATATGTATATTTATACATATATTACTTACATATATTTTTGCAGAAAACCATATGTTCTCCCCACAAAATTTTATTTGATTCTATTTACACTGTGTCACCATATTTACCACATGTAGAGTGTTCTGTACTATGTGACTTGTAATGCTTGCTGCAATGAAAGAAATTTCCCCTCGGGATCAATATAAAGTACTATATATATATCATTATCTATATATATCAACACACACACACACATTTCCAACACTCAAATCTGAGAATGTTGTTGTTTTTGATGTGCAACGACTGACCGCAAATGTTTTGTGGAGTGATTTTGTGCAAGGTGAAAGAAGTCGAGGTAAATGTAAGGTTTCAACTGATAATTATCAAAACAACATAGAATAGTAGATATGGCTCTGCTATATATTTGCAGAATAAATGTGTGAACTTGTTTTAACATCAATGCGTGATGTGGTTTTGCACTTGCTACCCGAAAAATCAAAGGATAGTAATGCTGCTCACTGAGTACTTATTTAACTGCTCGCTGCAATGTCCAATGGGAAAGTTTAACTTGATATTTTTATGCTAACTGTCTGACTTGTTGCATCTCATCTCAGCATATGCAACTTTGTTTAACCCCTTTGGTATTTTGAACCCAGCGCTTGGGTCGTTTGAGCCACTCCTCTCAGTTTTATTTTTGCCTCCATAGAAACACTGCCAGATATCTTAGCATGCAGAGCTGCAAAGCTCTGAACTGAACTTAGTAGGGGGTGTGCTGAAGTTTCTGAAAGGGCTGCTCAGGAATCAGAAGACAAAAGTTCTGTAACATTAACTCCAATATTTCAGCAATAGTGCCAACCTGCAGCGTTTTGACCTAGTTTAACCTGTGACGTTCATTAAAATTTAACCCTGAGGAAAAGACCTTTTCACACCATTTGAATTTTTGATATGACATATAAGAAAGCACAGGTGTGAATAATCATTCAGCATCAGAAAAATGGTTGCATTCTATTTAGAGTTTCAGTTTTTAATATGATAAATATTTTACTTAGTTTCTATTATGAAGCAAAACTATTTTAAGCTATCTATAGAACTTTATTTTTGTCACTCTGACAATTCATTATTACAGTGTTTACGAAAAGTTATCAGGTAACTGACAAAGTCTGTCCCATTCTATGATAACTTGAAGTGGAAATAGATCATTCTGAGGTAGAAGTTGAATGTACAATGTTGAACACCATCCATATTCAGATTAGTTCACTATAAGCCTCACACATGTTGCCAGCTGGCATGAGATTCCACAGGGAAACAAAGGCTCAATTCACAAGACTTTAAATGAATAAACTCAAACTTTTTCTCCTACCTAAAGTCCAGCCTTGACCCCAACACACAACCCTTGTAGTTACTTGTTTGAGTGAAGGAGTAACATCACTCTGGATGTTTGAGAAGTTTAATCTGGACAGAAACCTCTTCTTCACAGATATATGAGTCCAGTTGCCCAGATTCAGCCTTTCTCAAGAAAGACAACTTGGATGACGAGAATCTTATCTTATTCTATGCTCACAAGTCTCTTGTAAATTTCCAGTTTGTTTTCACTATGGGGAGACAGAGGGCAGCACAGTGGTGGAGTAGTTAACACTGTCGCCTCACAGCAAGAAGGGTCTTGCTGAACCTTGTTCAGGGCCTTTCTGCATGTGTCTCTGGGCTTCCTACCATAGGCAGCTGGTGACTCTAATTTGGCCATAGGTGTGAATGTAAACGTGTTTGTTTGTCTATTATGTGTAGCCCTGTGATTAACTGGTGACTTGTTCAGGTTGTATCCGGCCTCTCACCAAATGTCAGCTGAAAATGGAATGGATGGAGAACAGGAGGAGGTCATGGTTTCTGCTTTATATTTTACTTTCCTGTTTGTCCTGTTTCCACCTGCTCTCTGTCACCTGTGTTTAATTAATGAATTAGTTCTTTTTTATTCAGTCCATGTTTGCTCGCTTGTCAGGTTATCTGTGTTTGTTCTCTGGTCCTGCTCCGACTTCTGTGTATCTCAGTTCTGTTTTTTGTTGTGGGACTACTGTTATTGGATTTTTTTGATGCTGTCTTTTATTATTTTTGTTAACTTGCCTGTATATAAGTCATTACAGTTACCTTTTATTCATTCCATCTATCCATCTCTTTTTAAACTAAACTATCACAGGTTTCTGTTCCTTGAATTTTAAAACATTTATTCGCCCCTATTCAAGCACCCTACTTCACTAGAGATCAACTCAGCGTCTCAGATGTCTGGTACTGTGAGAGCTAACATTACTCAGATTGCCATTACTATGCAGTGTGCATCATTACAATAGCTTTTGCCTGTTGTGAAATAATAATTTACCTCTTCAGTGAACACCTTTCTTTATTCTGTCTTATAACTTTTGGTCCTGGAGGTTTTATCAAACCATTGTTTCTAGATTTTGACTCGCTTACCTGCAAATCAATCAGTTTTTCCAGGAAAGACCTTGCCTAGTTGAAAAATATATTTATTTCTTCTAGAAATGCTGTTTTTTTTTTTTTGTCTGCAGGTGAAGATCTACAGCGATGACACGTGACGCAGGCTACATGACATGTAAACCCCACAATATGACTGATGTCGCGTGGAATAAAGGGTGCATTGAAGATAATGAGAGAGGTGACAGTGCTCCTCTGGGACAGGATGGAAGGAAAAGCTTGGCTTTATGAAATGCACATGAACTCTGAGTGGGAGTGAGGATGGGGAGCAGCAGTGGTTTAATTTCTCCCTTTAGGCTTTAGTTGACGGGCTTTCAATAGACTGCTGGGTTAGGCGGCGACAGTAGCAGAGAAGAAGAAGGCAGTACTTCAAGTGGAATCAGGGGTGTCCTGTAGATGGTGTGTCTCAATGTCAACCAATCAGTCTGCCAACGCAGAATCCTCTTGTGTGTTGTGTTGCGGTCTCTCAACTCCGAGCACTTTAAATTGAAAAAAGAAGCACTGAACTGGGGTTTCTTTCTTTTTGTCCAAACCCCCACCCCTCTCCACTTCCTCCTTCACCCTCACACCTCTGTCTCCTCAAATTTGGAGCAGCGTACACATATAGCTCCTGACAAAGCATCTTGTTTCCTTTGCTTTTGCGCCGTCACTTTCTTCTTGTGTGTTTCTTCTTTCCATTCCTTTACTTTAATCTGCATTGTTGCAGTGAGGTGCATGCCGTGTTGCATCAATCGCTGCTGCCCTCGTTCTCCTCCTGCTCGGCCTCTCATTTCTCAAACTCATAGTGCCACCCCGGTGGTGAGGAAAGAAAATAAAATGACAAAATGAATCCTCAATTTAAACTGTTTAAATCAAAGGGCTGATGGCTTTTACAGGAGTACACATCTGCTCCTGTGCACTAAAAACAAGAAGTTTCTACCATAGTGTCAGCAGACTCACCTGGAATATTCAAATTAGAAGTACAGTAAGTTCTTTTACCACAATTCTTCAGGGAAAAGATAGGTTTTCACATGACATTATGTTAATAGCTGTCTGAAATGTAAATTAATGTAGCAGTGCTACCGTATATAGCACTTTCTTCTCCCTGAGGCCACAATTTGTAATTAAATACTAATGAACATGTAGAGGATGACAGTCAGGACCTGCACTGATTTTAAAGCTTTTATTTTTAGTAACAGCCAGATGCTTCACTTACAGCAGCTCAACAAACAGAGGCAAAGCTGGGTGATTCAGTAATATTTCACAAACCTACTTCTTGTATTATTGTGATAATGTTAAGTTTGGCTGAAGTCTGTTACTTAGTGACTGGGTGGGTTAGTAAGAGTTACACCAGAGCTTTTTTAAAGTGGGAGGAGGGCTTCCTCAGGGGGGCTCCAACAGTTCCAGCAGAGGCTCAGTAAATGGGAGCAAAAGAATATGATATAAGTCATCAAAACGAGATCACATGAACATTTTGGGGACTTTTCCAGAGGGAGAAACCAAAAAAATGCCTCCTGATAGAGGGTTATTTTGTATTCAGTTTGTATTAAGTTTATTGTGTGTCATTCATTTATTCAAAGTCAGTATCCGGGTCGCAGGTGGCTGGAGCCGATTCCAGCTGAGATTGGGTGAAAGGCTGGGTACACTCTACGTTTGCAGTTCATCACAAGGCTATTTTGGGCAATTTAGAGTCGCCAATTAAGCATGTCTGTTGGAATATGTTTCCCGTGTGTCTGTGTGGGTTCTGGCTTCCTCCAGCATACTTCACAGTCCCAGCCAAAGATGCCCCCAACCGAATGCAGGTTACAGTGTGGCAACAACACTACCCACAGCACCTCCATGGCACCTAATGTCGGGATCAAATAACATAATAATGATCCCATAGCGGGCATCCAAGAATAGAGTGAAACTAAGTAAGTAAACTAAAAGGCCTTTTACCAAGCTTGCATTTCCTTCGACTGTTGGGATCAGAAACATAATAATGATCCCTGGAATTGAGCAAAACTAAGTGAATATAATTATTCAGGTGAGGTGCCCCTTTTTCCCGCTTTCACAGAGGGGAGGCCCACGTCTCTTTAAAAGAAACACTGGAGTTAAACCATTGGTCAGTTGGTTTGTTTTTTCCCCATGGCTTTCAAAGTGAATAGCTGCAAATGTTATTTAGGTACAATAACTCTAGATTTTATTCTTTAGTTTCATCTCTTACTCTCAGAGACTGAAGACTTTTAGTTTATGCCCCACCTTTGTCTCACTATAAGCTGACTTTACTTAGCTAGTTAAGCTCACTCACAGCTCAGATGGAGGGCTGCACCTGTACTACAGAAATCTAGAAGTACAGTCACTTACATTCTATTTATCCTCTAAGGCTTTCACTTGTGGGACTGTGAGGGAGAGCACACAGTTAAAAACGCCATCAGTCTGAAAAGTCTGTCATAGAAAAATGAAAGACATCGCACAGGTGGGAACGAATAAAGAGCATGGGGAGCTAATAAAAAAGTACAACAGTTATAATTCTATAAATGATTTCTCTTTGAAATTAACATTGGAAGATATGAGCGGGACATTGTTATAAACACTTTATGTGATCTCCTGCTTCAGTACACATTATTATTACTCTTACTTACAGATTATAGTGGTAATTAGAGAATCTAAAACAGAAAGCACAAATCGGAAAGAGTTTTCTATGTTTTAAACGTTTACCTACTCTTTGAGGTGAAATTCATTAAACGTGTCAAAACAGTACTTTGTATTGAAATTCTTCATATAAAAAATCTATTGCCACAGTCGTGCTGCTGTGTCTTCTTAGGGTTGAATTTTGAGGTCTGTGACTTGGAATAACTCTTCTGTCCTTATGTATGTATGAATGTAGGCATAAGTTCTCTAAATGGAGCTAGCATCCAGCCGTCCAGACTGCATGAAATATCTCCAATGCATGAGTTCAAACATCTCTGTCAGAAACAAGCAGGATGACAGAATACATACATTCAGGCGTTTTGTGTTTTTTACCCACTCCTGTACTTACCTGACACCAATATTGTTTAAGTTTTGCACATGATGCCACATTGGTAGTTTGTTTTGGACATGATAAAGTGGTCCGTTTCATCCTTGGTGGACTGGTGTGTAGCTTAGATCTCCTCTTTTATCAAGTCTCAGTCAAAAGAATAACAATATTTCTTTTGAACAAGACTTTTCTTTTGAAGTGCACTGAAAAAGTTTTCCACATCACAGGAGGTAATGGTGCAATATCATCGGGCTGATATTGAGAGCATCCTCACCTTTGCAATAACTGCGTTAGGGCAACACCTTGGATCGAAACATGAACCACCTGGACAAAGTGGTGTGAACTGTGACAGAAAGCCCTGAGCTATCCTCCACTGCAGAAAGTATACCACTAGACAAAGAGACAAACCTCAACTTGCAAAACATATTTCTTTTTTATATTATTATCAAAGTGGGAATATTGTAAAACTGGCCAGTCAGGTTGTGCAACAGCATTTGTCCAGAGGCTATTTGCCTGCTTAATTCTAAACACAAGCGCATCGTTATTCTCACCCACAGAAGTAGTAAAGGGTATGCATCATAGCTGCTTCGCTCCTAGCATTCCCTGAGGAAAGCAGGTTTTATGTTTTTATGCACACCGTTCTTAAAATGGTTGTTTTATGTCTCAGTGTGGTGGTGTTATGTCCTGAATTTATTTTGTGTTTTATGTAAGCTCATCAGAACAAAGTCTACCAATCATGTTAAAGTGGCAATATTAAATCTTCAGTCTTATACTTACTTCTAAAAGCATGTGCTTCAAAAAACACGTGATAACAGACTAAGCCTCTGAGGAAGTAAGTCCATGTCCACCAGGCGGACTGATAATCTGGCATACCGTGCATTTGCCCGGTGGGCCGAAGTGCTATTTGGGCCGATAAGTCCTGATATTATATATATATATATATATATATATATATATATATATATATATATATATATATTTATTATATATTTTTTAAATATTGGTCTGACCGGCCCATAACCAGTAGATCACACAGCCCAACACACTGTTTAACAACCACCCCGTTCGCTTGGTCCCGCCTACAGGCAGAAAAAAAAAAAAAAAAAAAGGCTGCACAAGACTTTGTTTCCTTACCACCGCCCTTACACACTGACTGACAGGGGACCGGCCCAATCATATCATGAAAACACCTCCCCCCTTTGCTTGGTGTGCAGGTGAAACGTTATGTTAGAGATGGAGAGAAAACGCAAAGGTGGCGCAGGAAAACTTCGCGATAAAAAGAAGCTTGCTCTTCAGGCAGCTGCTGCGAAGTTGTTTAAAATCACTGATTGTTTGCCACAGCAGGGCCTTCATCAGCTCCCGTCGCTGATGACAGTGGTGCCGGTGGCAGTGGCACTCAACAGAGGAGTGTTGTTGAACCTGTGGTAGCTGGACTACTGTCAGAAATGTATGAAATGCAACGAGTAGGATAAAGCCACCCAACCACTTGATGAATATGATAAAATGTCAATCAATAATTCTGTCTTGCCCTATGGCACGTTGGTTCGTTTAATGCAGGTGAAATGAGCATTAGCGTTATTTTGACTGTAAGACATTGTAGGCTACCTGGCTGGATGAGAAATAGCCTAGCTGTCCTGCCTACTTTATGTCTTTCATTCTAAACGAAATAGTCTTTAATGTGAGAAAACTTGTTCACCATTCACCAACCATAACAATAAGTCATGGGGCAGCATTCTAATTTCTTATTAGACTATTATTGTTTGTGGGGTGGTACTAGGCTGGCCTATTGGCTAAGTTGCTTTTTTGTCCTGAGATATGCAGCTTTATGTAGCCTAGGTGGTAGGGACAATGTAGGCTACATACTGATAGAAAATCTCACTTTTAAAAAAATGATATAATTTTGTCTATGTATGT